>NC_091179.1:23661111-23756111 GCF_040958095.1 Procambarus clarkii
ATTCTTGAGCTATTGTAGAATGTGAATGCTTTAAGTTCCACTTAAATTACCTAATATTTCTAAAAAATTAGAAACAAATATCAAATGATCTTAAAAATTGTAGGCTCATATTCTGTTCTATAGAATTGTAGCCAGTACAAGGATGAATTAACCCTGAAACAATACACCTATTTAAAACTATTATCCATCGACATGTACATCTATAAATATTTAACAATGAAAATAGAAAAAAATCGCAATTGAAACAGCATAGGAAATCACAAATAGCGATTGGACTTGTGTAAAGATTAAACTGTTGTACTGTTTGGAAAATTGGTTAAAGTGGTTTCCTGTTTCGGTTTACTGTATTTCACCGGTCACTTCAGCACTCGTTATAGGCTGGAGACTGATCTATGATGTGTCTTGCTGTGAGCATCTATTAAACTAATAGATGCTCACAACATAGATGTAGATAATAGATGGAGATATACTGGTTGATGGAAGGCTGTACTGGTTGATGGGAGACTGTACTGGTTGATGGGAGACTGTACTGGTTGATGGGAGACTGTACTGGTTGATGGGAGGCTGTACTGGTTGATGGGAGACTGTACTGGTTGATGGGAGACTGTACTGGTTGATGGGAGACTGTACTGGTTGATGGAAGGCTGTACTGGTTGATGGGAGACTGTACTGGTTGATGGAAGACTGTACTGGTTGATGGGAGACTGTACTGGTTGATGGAAGGCTGTACTGGTTGATGGGAGACTGTACTGGTTGATGGAAGGCTGTACTGGTTGATGGGAGACTGTACTGGTTGATGGGAGACTGTACTGGTTGATGGGAGACTGTACTGGTTGATGGGAGACTGTACTGGTTGATGGAAGGCTGTACTGGTTGATGGGAGACTGTACTGGTTGATGGGAGACTGTACTGGTTGATGGGAGACTGTACTGGTTGATGGGAGACTGTACTGGTTGATGGGAGACTGTACTGGTTGATGGGAGACTGTACTGGTTGATGGGAGACTGTACTGGTTGATGGGAGACTGTACTGGTTGATGGAAGGCTGTACTGGTTGATGGGAGACTGTACTGGTTGATGGGAGGCTGTACTGGTTGATGGAAGGCTGTACTGGTTGATGGGAGACTGTACTGGTTGATGGGAGACTGTACTGGTTGATGGAAGGCTGTACTGGTTGATGGGAGACTGTACTGGTTGATGGGAGACTGTACTGGTTGATGGAAGGCTGTACTGGTTGATGGGAGACTGTACTGGTTGATGGAAGGCTGTACTGGTTGATGGGAGACTGTACTGGTTGATGGGAGACTGTACTGGTTGATGGGAGACTGTACTGGTTGATGGAAGGCTGTACTGGTTGATGGGAGACTGTACTGGTTGATGGAAGGCTGTACTGGTTGATGGAAGGCTGTACTGGTTGATGGAAGGCTGTACTGGTTGATGGAAGGCTGTACTGGTTGATGGGAGACTGTACTGGTTGATGGGAGACTGTACTGGTTGATGGGAGACTGTACTGGTTGATGGAAGGCTGTACTGGTTGATGGAAGGCTGTACTGGTTGATGGAAGGCTGTACTGGTTGATGGGAGACTGTACTGGTTGATGGGAGACTGTACTGGTTGATGGAAGGCTGTACTGGTTGATGGAAGGCTGTACTGGTTGATGGGAGACTGTACTGGTTGATGGGAGACTGTACTGGTTGATGGAAGGCTGGCTGATGTTCATCTTGTAGATTGAGTCTCAGGATCTAACACAGATGGAAAACTGCACAAAGCTCTGAGTTCATTAGTTTGGTAGTTGAATGTCTTAAAGCACATTCCATTATATCTCTCTATTAATGAAACATGACAAAGGAAGCCGGTCGGCCGAGCGGACAGCACACTGGGCTTGTAATCCTGTGGTCCCAAGTTCGATCCCGGGCGCCGGCGAGAAACAATGGGCAGTTTCTTTCACCCTATGCTCCTGTTACCTAGCAGTAAAATAGGTACCTGGGTGTTAGTCAGCTGTCACGGGCTGCTTCCTGGGGGTGGAGGTCTGGTCGAGGACCGGGCCGCGGGGACACTAAAGCCCCGAAATCATCTCAAGATAACCTCAAGATAACCTAGTTGTATTTACCTAGTTGTATTCACCTAGTTGTGCTTGCGGGGATTGAGCTCTGCTCTTTCGGCCCGCCTCTCAACTATCAATCAACCTTTTTTCACACCCAAACTCTCTCACACACACACACACACACACACACACACACACACACACACACACACACACACACACACACACAAAATAACAAGGACAAGGCAAGACAGAGAAGGCTGGGCAGACTGCATATTTCTTGACTGCCAAAAGGCCTTTGATACAGTACATCACATGAGACTGCTATACAAACTTGAGAGGCAGGCAGGAGTAAGCGGAAAGGCCCTAGCATGGGTGAGGAACTACCTAACAGGAAGGAGCCAGAGGGTAATGGTAAGGGGCGAGAAGTCGGACTGGCGAACAGTAACAAGTGGAGTACCTCAAGGATCGGTGCTGGGATCAATCCTCTTTCTAATTTACGTAAATGATATGTTTACAGGAGTGGAATCATACATGTCAATGTTTGCGGATGACGCAAAATTAATGAGAAGAGTTGTGACAGACGAGGATTGTAGGATCCTCCAAAAGGACTTAAACAGGTTGCAGAGATGGTCAGGGAAATGGCTACTGGAGTTTAACACCAGTAAATGTAAAGTTATGGAAATGGGATCAGGTGATAGGAGACCAAAGGGACAGTACACTATGAAGGGGAACTGCCTACATGTAACGATTCGAGAAAGAGACCTGGGAGTGGATGTGACGCCTAATCTAACTCCTGAGGCACATATAAATAGGATAACGATAGCAGCGTACTCTACACTGGCGAAAATTAGAACTTCATTCAGAAACCTAAATGAGGAGGCTTTTAGGGTGCTTTACACTGCCTACGTGAGACCCGTCTTAGAGTATGCCGCGCCATCATGGAGCCCCCACCTGAAGAAACACATAAGGAAACTGGAGAAGTTTCACAGGTTTGCGACGAGGCTTGTCCCAGAGTTACGAGGGATGGGATGTGAAGAGCGTCTGAAGGAACTGAACCTTACGACACTAGAGAAAAGAAGGGAGAGAGGTGATATAGGGACATACAAAATACTCATGGGAATTGACAAAGTGGAAATAGATGAAATGTTCACACGTAATAATAACAGAACGAGGGGACATTAGTGGAAACTGGAAACTCAGATGAGTCACAGAGATGTTATGAAGTTTTCTTTTAGCGTGAGAGTAGTGGAAAAATGGAATGCACTTGGGGAACAGGTTGTGGAAGCAAACTCTATTCATACTTTTAAAACTAGGTATGATAGGGAAATGGGACAGTAGTCATTGCTGTAAACAACCGATAGTTGGAAAGGCGGGATCCAAGAGTCAATGCTCGATCCTGCAAGCACAAATAGGTGAGTATAAATAGGTGAGTACACACACACACACACACACACACACACACACACACACACACACACACACACACACACACGCACACTTGCCGATCTTCAAGAAAGGAGATAGGGAGGAGGCACTTAACTACAGACCTGTATCACTGACAAGCATCCCCTGTAAAATACTGGAAAGAATAATTAGGCTACGACTGGTTGCACACCTGGAGAACATTAGGTTTGTGAACAAACATCAACATGGGTTCTGGACAGGGAAATCGTGCCTAACAAACCTTCTGGAATTCTATGATAAAATAACGAGGATAAGACAGGACAGAGATGGTTGGGCAGACTGCATATTTCTGGACTGCCAAAAAGCCTTTGATACAGTACCGCACATGAGACTGCTGTTCAAGCTCGAGAGGCAGGCGGGGGTGGGGGGAAAGGTCCTAGAATGGATAAGGAACTACCTAACAGGAAGGAGCCAAAGAGTTACGGTAAGGGGCGAGAAGTCGGACTGGCGAACAGTAACAAGTGGAGTACCACAAGGATCGGTGCTGGGACCAATTCTATTTCTTGTATATGTTAACGACATGTTTACAGGCGTAGAGTCCTACATGTCGATGTTTGCGGATGATGCAAAGTTGATGAGAAGAGTTGTGACAGATGAGGATTGCAGGATCCTCCAAGAGGACCTGAACAGATTGCAGAGATGGTCAGAGAAATGGCTACTAGAATTCAACACGAGCAAATGTAAAGTTATGGAAATGGGACTAGGAGATAGGAGACCAAAGGGACAGTACACAATGAAGGGGAACAGCCTACCTGTAACGACGCGTGAAAGAGACCTGGGGGTGGACGTAACACCTAATCTATCTCCTGAGGCACATATTAATAGGATAACGACAGCAGCGTACTCTACACTGGCAAAAGTTAGAACATCATTCAGAAACCTAAGTAAGGAGGCATTTAGGGCGCTTTACACTGCCTACGTAAGGCCAGTCTTAGAGTATGCCGCCTCATCATGGAGTCCCCATCTGAAGAAGCATATAATGAAACTGGAAAAGGTTCAGAGGTTTGCAACGAGACTCGTCCCAGAGCTACGAGGGATGGGGTATGAAGAGCGCCTGAGGGAACTGTGCCTTACGACACTAGAAAGAAGAAGGGAGAGGGGGGACATGATAGGAACGTATAAGATACTCAGAGGAATTGACAGAGTGGACATAGACGAAATGTTCACACGGAATAGTAACAGAACGAGAGGACATGGATGGAAGCTTGAAACTCAGATGAGTCACAGAGATGTAAGGAAGTTTTCTTTTAGCGTGAGAGTAGTGGGGAAATGGAATGCACTTCAGGAACAGGTTGTGGAAGCAAATACTATTCATAATTTTAAAACCAGGTATGATAGGGAAATGGGACAGGAGTCATTGCTGTAAACAACCGATGCTCGAAAGGCGGGATCCAAGAGTCGATGCTCGATCCTGCAAGCACATATAGGTGAGTACATATAGGTGAGTACACACAGTTGGATGTGACAAAGGCTATAGGCCCAGATGGAATCTCCCCTTGGATACTAAAGGAAGGAGCAGGAGAACTGTGCCTACCACTCTCCATAGTGTATAACAAATCACTGGTAACAGGAAAACTGCCAGAAATTTGGAAAGCAGCTAACGTAGTCCCATTATACAAGAAAGGGGATAGACAGGAGGCACTGAACTACAGGCCAGTGTCCCTAACCTGCATACCATGCAAGCTGATGGAGAAGATTGTGCGAAGAAAGCTAGTGGAACATCTGGAGCGAAAGAACTTTGTAACACAGCATCAACATGGGTTCAGGGATGGCAAGTCCTGCCTCTCAGGGTTACTTGAATTCTACGACTAGGCAACAAAAATCAGACAAGAAAGAGAAGGATGGGCAGACTGCATATTTTTGGATTCCCAGAAAGCCTTTGATACAGTACCACACAAGAGGCTAGTGAAAAAGCTGGAGATGCAGGCCGGTGTAAAAGGGAAGGTACTCCGTTGGATAAAGGAGTACCTAAGCAACAGGAGACAACGAGTCAGTGTGAGGGGTGAGGTCTCAGATTGGCGAGACGTTACAAGTGGAGTACCGCAGGGGTCGGTCCTTGGACCTATACTGTTTCTGATATATGTAAATGATCTCCCAGAGGGTATAGAATCGTTTCTCTCAATGTTTGCCGATGATGCAAACATTATGAGGAGGATTGAAACAGAGGATGATAGTAGGAGGCTACAAGATGACCTAGACAGACTGAGTGAATGGTCCAACTAATGGCTGTTGAAGTTCAACCCGAGTAAATGCAAAGTAATGAAACTAGGCAGTGGAAACAGGAGGCTAGACACAGGATACAGAATAGGAGATGAAGTACTTAATGAAATGGACAGAGAGAAAGATCTAGGAGTTGATATCACACCAAACCTGTCTCCTGAAGTCCACATAAAGAGAATAACGTCTGCGGCATATGCGAGGCTGGCTAACATCAGAACAGCGTTCAGGAACCTGTGTAAGGAATCATTCAGAATCTTGTACACCACATATGTAAGACCAATCCTGGAGTATGCGGCCCCAGCATGGAGCCCGTACCTTGTCAAGCACAAGACGAAGTTGGAAAAAATTCAGAAGTATGCCACTAGACTAGTCCCAGAACTAAGAGGCATGAGTTACGAGGAAAGGCTGCGGGAAATGCACCTTACGACACTGGAAGACAGAAGAGTAAGGGGAGACATGAGACAACACAACTTACAAAATCCTCAGGGGAATCGACCGGGTAAACAAGGATAAACTATTCAACACTGGAGGGACGCGAACAAGGGGACACAGGTGGAAAATGAGTACCCACATGAGTCACAGGGACGTTAGAAGGAACTTTTTCAGTGTCAGAGTAGTTAACAGATGGAATGCATTAGGCAGTGATGTGGTGGAGGATGACTCCATACACAGTTTCAAGTGTAGATATGATAGAGCCCAATAGGCTCAGGAACCTGTACACCAGTTGACTGACAGTTGAGAGGCGGAACCAAAGAGCCAAAGCTCAACCCCCGCAAGCACAAATAGGTGAGTACACAGGGGGAGCCAGTGGCCGTGCAGACAGCACGCTGGACACGTGATCCTGTGGTCCTGGGTTCGATCTGGGCGACGGAGAGAAAGGATGGGCAGAGTTTCTTTCACCCTATGCTCCTGTTACCCAGCAGTAAATAGGTACCTGGGAGTTAGTCAGCTGTCACGGGCTGCTTCCTGGGGTGTGTGGTGAAAAAAATAGTATTAGTAGAAACAGTTGATTGACACTTGAGAGGCGGGCCGAAAGAGCAGAGCTCAACCCCCGCAAACACAATTAGGTGAATACACACACACGCGCACACACACACACACACACACACACACACACACACACACACACACACACACACACACACATACACACACAAGAAGCATCCAGTAACAGCTGTCTAACTCCCAGGTACCTATTTACTGCAAGGTAACAGGGCATCAGGGTGAAAGAAACTACCCATTTGTTTTCCGACATCGCCAGAGATCGAACCCGGACCCTAGGATTACGAGTCCCAAGCGCTGACCACTCAGCCACAGGCCCAAGTGTGTGTGTGTGTGTGTGTGTGTGTGTGTGTGTGTGTGTGTGTGTGTGTGTGTGTGTACTCACCTAGTTGTACTCACCTAGTTGTGTTTGCGGGGGTTGAGCTCTGGCTCTTTGGTCCCGCCTCTCAACCGTCAATCAACAGGTGTACAGATTCCTGAGCCTTATGAGCCTACCTTGTGTGTGTGTGTGTGTGTGTGTGTGTGTGTGTATGTGAGTGTGTGTGTGTGTGTGTGTGTGTGTGAGTGTGTGTGTGTGTGTGTGTGTGTGTGTGTGTGTGTGTGTGTGTGTGTGTGAGTGTGTGTGTGTGTGTGTGTGTGTGTGTGTGTGTGTGTGTGTGTGTGTGTGTGAGTGTGTGTGTGTGTGTGTGTGTGTGTGTGTGTGAGTGTGTGTGTGTGTGTGAGTGTGTGTGTACTCACCTAGTTGTACTCACCTAGTTGTGTTTGCGGGGGTTGAGCTCTGGCTCTTTGGTCCCGCCTCTCAACCGTCAATCAACAGGTGTACAGATTCATGAGCCTATCGGGCTCTGTCATATCTACACTTGAAACTGTGTATGGAGTCAGCCTCCACCACATCACTTCCTAATGCATTCCATTTGTCAACCACTCTGACACTAAAAAAGTTCTTTCTAATATCTCTGTGGCTCATTTGGGCACTCAGTTTCCACCTGTGTCCCCTTGTGCGTGTTCCCCTTGTGTTAAATAGACTGTCTTTATCTACCCTATCAATCCCCTTCAGAATCTTGAATGTGGTGATCATGTCCCCCCTAACTCTTCTGTCTTCCAGCGAAGTGAGGTTTAATTCCCGTAGTCTCTCCTCGTAGCTCATAGCTCTCAGCTCGGGTACTAGTCTGGTGGCAAACCTTTGAACCTTTTCCAGTTTAGTCTTATCCTTGACTAGATATGGACTCCATGCTGGGGCTGCATACTCCAGGATTGGCCTGACATATGTGGTATACAAAGTTCTGAATGATTCTTTACACAAGTTTCTGAATGCCGTTCGTATGTTGGCCAGCCTGGCATATGCCGCTGATGTTATCCGCTTGATATGTGCTGCAGGAGACAGGTCTGGCGTGATATCAACCCCCAAGTCTTTTTCCTTCTCTGACTCCTGAAGAATTTCCTCTCCCAGATGATACCTTGTATCTGGCCTCCTGCTCCCTACACCTATCTTCATTACATTACATTTGGTTGGGTTAAACTCTAACAACCATTTGTTCGACCATTCCTTCAGCTTGTCTAGGTCTTCTTGAAGCCTCAAACAGTCCTCTTCTGTTTTAATCCTTCTCATAATTTTAGCATCGTCCGCAAACATTGAGAGAAATGAATCGATACCCTCCGGGAGATCATTTACATATATCAGAAACAAGATAGGACCGAGTACAGAGCCCTGTGGGACTCCACTGGTGACTTCACGCCAATCGGAGGTCTCACCCCTCACCGTAACTCTCTGCTTCCTATTGCTTAGATACTCCCTTATCCACTGGAGCACCTTACCAGCTACACCTGCCTGTCTCTCCAGCTTATGTACCAGCCTCTTATGCGGTACTGTGTCAAAGGCTTTCCGACAATCCAAGAAAATGCAGTCCGCCCAGCCCTCTCTTTCTTGCTTAATCTGTGTCACCTGATCGTAGAATTCTATCAAGCCTGTAAGGCAAGATTTACCCTCCCTGAATCCATGTTGGCGATTTGTCACGAAGTCCCTTCTCTCCAGATGTGTTACCAGGTTTTTTCTCACGATCTTCTCCATCACCTTGCATGGTATACAAGTCAAGGACACTGGCCTGTAGTTCAGTGCCTCTTGTCTGTCGCCCTTTTTGTATATTGGGACCACATTCGCCGTCTTCCATATTTCTGGTAGGTCTCCCGTCTCTAGTGACTTACTATACACTATGGAGAGTGGCAGGCAAAGTGCCTCTGCACACTCTTTCAGTACCCATGGTGAGATCCCATATGGACCAACAGCCTTTCTAACATCCAGATCCAGCAGGTGTCTCTTGACCTCCTCTCTCGTAATTTCGAACTCCTCCAAGGCTGCCTGGTTTACCTCCCTTTCTCCTAGCACAGTGACCTCACCTTGTTCTATTGTGAAGACCTCCTGGAACCTCTTGTTGAGTTCCTCACACACCTCTCTGTCATTCTCTGTATACCTGTCCTCGCCTGTTCTAAGTTTCAATACCTGTTCTTTCACTGTTGTTTTCCTTCTGATGTGACTGTGGAGTAGCTTTGGTTCGGTCTTGGCTTTGTTTGCTATATCATTTTCAAAATTTTTCTCTGCTTCTCTTCTCACCTTGACGTACTCATTCCTGGTTCTCTGGTATCTCTCTCTGCTTTCTGGTGTTCTGTTATTCCGGAAGTTCCTCCACGCCTTTTTGTTCAGTTTCTTCGCTTCCATACATGCCCTATTATACCATGGATTCTTCTGTTGCTTCTCGGATTTTTCCCTTTGGGCCGGGATGAACCTGTTTACTGCCTCGTGACACTTTTGGGTAACATAGTCCATCATACCCTGTACAGACTTGTCTCTGAGGTCTGTGTCCCAAGGTATTTCACTTAGGAAACTTCTCATCTGTTCATAATTCCCCTTTCGGTATGCCAGCCTTTTGATTCCTAGTTCTTTTTGGGGGGAGATAAGTCCTAGCTCTACCAGGTACTCAAAGTTCAATACACTGTGGTCACTCATTCCCAAGGGCGCTTCCATCTTAACTTCCCTTATATCCCATTTATTTAGGGTAAATATCAAATCAAGCATTGCTGGTTCATCTTCTCCTCTCATTCTTGTTGGCTCTTTGGTATGCTGGCTTAGAAAGTTTCTTGTTGCCACGTCCAGCAGCTTAGCTCTCCATGTTTCTGGTCCTCCATGCGGGTCTCTGTTCTTCCAATCTATCTTCCCATGGTTGAAGTCTCCCATAATTAGTAGTCCAGATCCATTCCTGCTAGCAACAGAAGCTGCTCTTTCTATTATGTTAATGGTGGCCATGTTGTTTCTATCATATTCCTGTCTAGGTCTTCTGTCATTTGGTGGTGGATTATATATGACTGCGACTATAATTTTTTTCCCTCCATTTGTTACAGTACCTGCTATGTAGTCACTGAAACCTTCACAGCCCTGAATATCCATCTCCTCAAAATCCCAGCCTTTTCTTACCAGCAGAGCTACACCACCCCCACCTCTTCCTTCCCTCTCTTTCCGCATAACATAATAGTCCTGTGGAAACACTGCATTTGTTATTGTTTTCGTGATCTTTGTTTCTGTGAGGGCTATTATGTCTGGGTTTTCCTCTAGTACCAGTTCTCCAAGCTCATTTGCTTTATTTGTAATTCATCTATGTTAGTGTACATCGCTTTGAGGCTCACTTTCTTCTGTCCCTTCTCAAATCGCCTCCTTGGTGAGTGTTCTGCTGGTGGGGGAGGCTGTTCCATGGGTGTGAGGACCTGTGAGGTGGGTAACAGGATCTCAGAGGATACTGGAATGAGGGGCGGGGGATCCAGTGAAGGGGGAGGGACAGGGAGGGTATGGGGTGAAAGGGGAGGGAGGACGGGAAGGAAAGGGGGGGAGGGAGGACTCGGGAGGAGGGGAGGGGTAGAAGGGTGGGGATTGGGTGTGGGGGGAGGGAGATTTGGCTGAACTTTTGAGTGGGGGCAGGGAGGGTTTGGGGTAGGGGGGTTTTCTATGCAGAGGAGGGAGGCGGGGTTGTCCTCCCTTCTGGTGTTACTGGGTAGCTGGTTGTGGGTTCCCCCCTCGCCTCTGGGGGTGTTGTGTTGGGAGCTGTGACTTCCTGGTTTTCCCCTCTCGCCCTGCGCCTCTTCCTTGCTTCTGCCGCCACGGCTCTCTCCTCCCTTGTCATGTCTCGCTGGAGGAATACATTTTTTAATTTTCCCACGTTTTTCAGGGAGCTCTTCCTTGATAGGATCCTCTCCTTTGTGTTCTCGTTTGCAAACACTATCTTTATCATTCGGTCTCGGTCTTTGTTGTACCGGCCTAGCCTGAAAACCTTCTCAATGCTATGCTCGGCCCCTTCCATGTCTAGTGCCTTTAGTACTTCATTCACTGCTGCTTTGTCCTTGTCATTCCACTCTGTCCTATTGGTTCCTTCCTGTTCCCTAATACCCACAGCAACCACTGATCTTTTCCTTTCCAGCAGTTGGCTAGTGGAGCGTGCCGCCTCCTGCGAGGTGGCTGCTTTCATGGCCACCTCCATCACTGCAGTCATTACTTCAGAGTTATTTTTTTTTAGTATTTCCGCAAATGTTGCTTTTATTGTGGCATTCTCATCCAGAAAACTATTACCACCTTCTCCCTGGGTGGTTTTCTGACTCTCAGCCTCGATACCATTCTCTTTGAGGGTTCTAATCTCCTCCTTTGCTGCTGTCAGCTCTCTTTTCAGGTTGCTTATTTCGTTCTTCATTTCCTGCATCATTTCTTGCATCTCACTCTTGATGTCCTCCAGAAACTGGGCGAACATTTCCTTCATCTCGTCACCTTGGCTCTTTCCTGCTCCCCTGGGACCTCTGGCTGCCATCTTGACCCTGTTGGGATGGGGGAGGGAGAGAGAGAGAGAGGGGGAGGGAGAGAGAGAGAGAGAGAGAGAGAGAGAGAGAGAGAGAGAGAGAGAGAGAAAGGGAGTGATAAAGGGAGAGATAAATGGGTGGGTGGGGGGGGATCCGACCCTTCCACTGAAGTGAGAAGAAGGTAGAAGGGGAGGGGGAGGGAGGAGATGGAGAGAGAGGCGGGAGGGAGAGGAGAGGGAGAGAGTGGATGAGGAAGAGAGCGGGTGAGGGAGAGAGCGGGTAAGGGAGAGAGGGGGGGAGGTGTGTGTGTGTGTGTGTGGGCAGAGAGGGAGGGGGAAGGAAAGAGAGGGAGGGGGAGGGAGGGGGAAGGAAAGAGAGGGAGGGAGAGGGGGAGGGAGGGAGGGAGAGAGAGAGAGAGAGAGGGAGAGAGAGAGAGAGAGAGAGAGAGAGAGAGAGAGAGAGAGAGAGAGAGAGTGAGAGAGAGAGAGAGAGCAGGAGAGAGAGAGCAGGAGAGAGAGAGCAGGAGAGAGATAGTGGGAGTGGGAGAGAGGGAGTGGGAGAGAGGGAGAGTGGGGAGGGGAAGAGTGTGTGTATGGGCGATGCGGGGGACTGGGGGTGGGGGGGGGGCGGAGATGGCGACTAAGTCAGGTCAGGTCAGGTGGTGGGGTCAAGAGGGGGGGGGGATAGTAAGGTCTATCCCAGGTGTTAATGCCTTTTCCCCTGACTGAACAATTGTGTGTGTGTGTGCGCGTGCACGTGTGTGTGTGCGTGCACGTGTGTGTGTGTCTGTTTTAGCGTGTGCACACTTGTGTGCGTGTATACGTACGTGGGCGGGCGTGCTTGTATGTGTCAAGATATCCCTTATGCGTTACCTCTGCCTAAATGAGCCACTCTGAGATTTTTAAATATATTTGATATCCTGAACGAGAATTTGATAATCTTTTACCTCAATCTGTACACCTGATTAATTGACCAGAGAGGGGTACATACCAGACTGCCTCCCGCTCACACAACCAGATGAGCGATGTATGATGACGATGTTTATCCTTCGTTGTCTCCCACTAGGTGATTCACTAAATGCTGGTAGATTGATGAGGTCTTCTTCTCTGTCTACACAAAGCTCTGGAGTCAGTCACTGTATCGTTATGTGACAGTTCACTAATTCACTGTACCACTGATCACAGTCACCACTCACAGCACAATCAGGTAGCTCCACGGCGGGGCGTCCCACCCGGTCAGGTCACACACTTACATGCACCGGTGATGCCCTAGCTCCACTTTTCGTTTCTTCGCCAAATCTTCGCACTATCGCTAGCGATATGACTATGCTATGTTGCACCCTGCTAGCTACACACTGCGAGAGGCCAAATACTATGATCTAGCCTCTATACTCCTTCAATGTCCCGAGAAATTGACGAATTTCCGCGGACCTCACTAATCGCGTGTCTCCTACAGACTCCCGCGGCGTGTGTGTGTGTGTGTGTGTGTGTGTGTGTGTGTGTGTGAGTGTGTGTGTGTGTGTGTGAGTGTGTGTGTGTGTGTGTGTGTGTGTGTGTGTATGGAACAACAAGGTCAGCAACCCAACCGTCGTGAGGTGAGTACCTACACCAGTTGTACTGGGTTGTACCAGTACCACCTCTTGGTTGTACTGGTACAACCTCTTGGTTGTACTGGTACAACCTCAACATCCAACTCTCCCTTGCCAGTTGATGGCACAACTTTCTTGTCGTCAACCTGTTGGTGCTATTAAGCATTTATCTTGACTCCAGATGATGGCGTTTTATCTCGACGGAGTCTCAAGAAATTGTTTTCTTAGCGTATATTTGCCTTAGAGTAGCCTTTAGTTCAGCTAATGTTTCCTTGTCCTAAATAGGCTTCAGGGTGGTCGTGGAACCAGTACATCTCTGTTATTTTGAGGTTATTTTGAGATGATTTCGGGGCTTAGCGTCCCCCGCGGCCCGCTCCTCGACCAGGCCTCATTTTTGTTACACATCCCCAGGAAGCCGCCAGCAGCAGCTGTCTAACTCCCAGGTACCTTTTTACTGCTAGGTGAAAACGTGCATTAGGATGGAAGAAACTTTGCCCAATTATTTCCGCCTGCACCGGGGATCGAACCCGGGACCTTAGGACCACTTAGCCGTCAGGTCCCCCCTATGATATATATTGATAACGTGATATTACTGATAACATTAATAGGAACCATGAGGACGATATCATGTGGCGTAGTGGTCTAGGGCGCTATCTTAGGAGTACCGAGTGAGCGGGTTCGAATCTTTCTCGTGACACTTACTGATTTGATCCTTCAGGATGCTAAGTGTGAAGGCGTTCACATCACTGTTCACCAACTAACCGAGAGTGAACAAATCCACAAGGGCCGTGACGAGGGTTCGAACCTACGTCCTAGAGGATCCCACACGCTGCCTTAATCTGACTGAGCTACGACGGTCCGTGTGGATGTGTTCATTTGATGCATCACACTATTGTGATTTGTGTGACCGAGAGTAGTAATAGAGTAGACTGTCCTCTCGTGGAGCGACGTTTGACAAGACGCAGCAGGAAACTTGACCAGCCACTGAGACTGGCAGCGAGGCCTCACAACTGTCAAGGATGAGATGTGAACACTGCGAGAGCTGGGGCCAGATTCACGAAGCAGTTACGCAAGCACTTACGAACGTGTATATCTTTCCTCAATGTTTGACGCCTTTGGTTACATTTATTAAACTGTTTACAAGCGTGAAAACTTGCCAATCAACTGTTGTTATTGTTATAAACAGCCTCCTGGTGCTTCGGAGCTCATTAACTGTTGAATAATTGTAAACAAAGCCGCCAAAGGTTGACAAAAGATGTACAAATTCTTAAGTGCTTGCGTAACTGCTTCGTAAATCTGGCCCCTGGACTTGACGTCGCTAGAACAGAGGAGACATGATTGGGACAAAATAATAAAGAAGATTGACAGAATGGAAAACGAGAAGTTGAAAATGACTACCAACTGGACAAGTTGCCATTGATGGACGCTTCAGAAAGAGACGAGGCTTAGAACTGTTAGAAAGTTGGACTTTTAGCGGAACAGTTGAGGGAAATGTAACAAAGTGAACAAGTTGTAGAAGGGAAACCCTTTCACGACTTTTAAAGCAGATATGACAGGCAAATAAGAAGGAAGACATTGAAATAAACAACTCGCAAGTGGAGAGCTGGGACCCAAAAGCTAAAGCTCGGCCGTCCCGACACAAACAGGTGAGCACAAACACACGCCCCGCCAGGAACACGGCCAAGGGCCACCGTCTAGCACAAACACACGCCCCGCCAGGAACACGGCCAAGGGCCACCGTCTAGCACAAACACACGCCCCGCCAGGAACACGGCCAAGGGCCACCGTCAAGCACAAACACACGCCCCGCCAGGAACACGGCCAAGGGCCACCGTCTAGCACAAACACACGCCCCGCCAGGAACACGGCCAAGGGCCACCGTCAAGCACAAACACACGCCCCGCCAGGAACACGGCCAAGGGCCACCGTCAAGCACAAACACACGCCCCGCCAGGAACACGGCCAAGGGCCACCGTCAAGCACAAACACACGCCCCGCCAGGAACACAGCCAAGGGCCACCGTCAAGCACAAACACACGCCCCGCCAGGAACACAGCCAAGGGCCACCGTCAAGCACAAACACACGCCCCGCCAGGAACACGGCCAAGGGCCACCGTCAAGCACAAACACACGCCCCGCCAGGAACACGGCCAAGGGCCACCGTCAAGCACAAACACACGCCCCGCCAGGAACACAGCCAAGGGCCACCGTCAAGCACAAACACACGCCCCGCCAGGAACACAGCCAAGGGCCACCGTCAAGCACAAACACACGCCCCGCCAGGAACACAGCCAAGGGCCACCGTCAAGCACAAACACACGCCCCGCCAGGAACACAGCCAAGGGCCTCCGTCAAGCACAAACACACGCCCCGCCAGGAACACAGCCAAGGGCCTCCGTCAAGCACAAACACACGCCCCGCCAGGAACACAGTCAAGGGCCACCGTCAAGCACAAACACACGCCCCGCCAGGAACACAGTCAAGGGCCTCCGTCAAGCACAAACACACGCCCCGCCAGGAACACAGTCAAGGGCCACCGTCAAGCACAAACACACGCCCCGCCAGGAACACAGTCAAGGGCCACCGTCAAGCACAAACACACGCCCCGCCAGGAACACAGCCAAGGGCCTCCGTCAAGCACAAACACACGCCCCGCCAGGAACACAGTCAAGGGCCACCGTCAAGCACAAACACACGCCCCGCCAGGAACACAGCCAAGGGCCACCGTCAAGCACAAACACAGGCCCCGCCAGGAACACAGTCAAGGGCCACCGTCAAGCACAAACACACGCCCCGCCAGGAACACAGTCAAGGGCCACCGTCAAGCACAAACACACGCCCCGCCAGGAACACAGCCAAGGGCCACCGTCAAGCACAAACACACGCCCCGCCAGGAACACAGTCAAGGGCCACCGTCAAGCACAAACACACGCCCCGCCAGGAACACAGCCAAGGGCCACCGTCAAGCACAAACACACGCCCCGCCAGGAACACAGTCAAGGACCACCGTCAAGCACAAACACACGCCCCGCCAGGAACACAGTCAAGGGCCTCCGTCAAGCACAAACACACGCCCCGCCAGGAACACAGCCAAGGACCACCGTCAAGCACAAACACACGCCCCGCCAGGAACACAGTCAAGGACCACCGTCAAGCACAAACACACGCCCCGCCAGGAACACAGTCAAGGGCCTCCGTCAAGCACAAACAACAACTTCCTCAGCCAAACATCCAACATAAAAAACGTCCTCAGATTGCCTCGTTGTGACTAATTAGCGAGAGGCTTCCACGCACGATAACATTCAGTCCAATAAGTCGCTCGTAGGGCACAAGCGTTCCGCTCCTCCCCAAAACTAATACAATCTCGAGCGCAACAAATGAATGAATTAAGCCTTTTGATAGACTGGAGGCGCCGGGAGCTGAGGCAATATTGACCACACTTGCGGTCAGCGCCGCTCACTAACTTTAACTGACTAACAGTCAAGCACTCGGCCAACTGTGCTGGAGCATTATTGGGGTAATTACGGGGTAAAATCCACAGGGACCAGATTCACGAAAGCACTTACGAACCTGTACATCTTTTCTCAATCTATTGCAGTTTTGTTCCCAATTATTAAACGGTTAATGAGCTCCGAAGCACCAGGAGGCTGTTTATAACAATAACAACAGTTGAATGGGAAGTTTTCATGCTTGTAAACTGTTTAATAAATGTAACCAAAGCTGTTAAAGATGGAAAAAAATGTATACTTTCTCAAGTGCTTGCGTAAGTGCTTTCGTGAATCTAGCCCCAGGTCTCTCATAGGAAAACTGTGCCTATTATCACCAACTATTTTGGTTATGTCATCCTGGACCCGCTGGAGGACGGTGTCTAATGTGTCGTGTACTGAATACTGTTTATCTTCCTCATACACCTGTCACGACGCTGACCACAAGTAAACATTAATGCAGGCATTATGACCCCAGGCATTAGGGCCCCTTGCTGGCATTAGGGCCCCTTGCTGGCATTAGTGTGCCCCCTGCTGGCATTAGTGTGCCCCCTGCTGGCATTAGTGTGCCCCCTGCTGGCATTAGTGTGCCCCCTGCTGGCATTAGTGTGCCCCCTGCTGGCATTAGTGTGCCCCCCTGCTGGCATTAGCCTGCCCCCCTGCTGGCATTAGTGTGCCCCTGCAGGCATTAGTGTGCCCCTTCTGGCATTAGTGCCCCCCTGCTGGCATTAGTGTCCCTGCTGGCATTAGTGTCCCTGCTGGCATTAGTGCCCCTGCTGGCATTAGTGCCCCCCTGCTGGCATTAGTGTCCCTGCTGGCATTAGTGTGTCCCTGCTGGCATTAGTGTCCCTGCTGGCATTAGTGCCCCCCTGCTGGCATTAGTGTCCCTGCTGGCATTAGTGTGCCCCCTGCTGGCATTAGTGTGCCCCTGCTGGCATTAGTGTGCCCCCTGCTGGCATTAGTGTGCCCCCTGCTGGCATTAGTGTGTCCCTGCTGGCATTAGTGTGCCCCCCTGCTGGCATTAGTGTGCCCCTGCTGGCATTAGTGTGCCCCTGCTGGCATTAGTGTGCCCCCTGCTGGCATTAGTGTGTCCCTGTTGGCATTGGTGTGCCCCCTGCTGGCATTAGTGTGTCCCCTGCTGGCATTAGTGTGCCCCCTGCTGGCATTAGTGTGCCCCCTGCTGGCATTAGTGTGCCCCCTGCTGGCATTAGTGTGCCCCTGCTGGCATTAGTGTGTCCCTGCTGGCATTAGTGTGCCCCCCTGCTGGCATTAGCCTGCCCCCCTGCTGGCATTAGTGTGCCCCTGCAGGCATTAGTGTGCCCCTTCTGGCATTAGTGCCCCCCTGCTGGCATTAGTGCCCCCCTGCTGGCATTAGTGTCCCTGCTGGCATTAGTGTGCCCCCTGCTGGCATTAGTGTGCCCCTGCTGGCATTAGTGTGCCCCCTGCTGGCATTAGTGTGCCCCCTGCTGGCATTAGTGTGCCCCTGCTGGCATTAGTGTGCCCCCTGCAGGCATTAGTGTGCCCCTGCAGGCATTAGTGTGCCCCTGCTGGCATTAGTGTGCCCCCTGCTGGCATTAGTGTGCCCCCTGCTGGCATTAGTGTGCCCCTGCTGGCATTAGTGTGCCCCCTGCTGGCATTAGTGTGCCCCTGCTGGCATTAGTGTGCCCCTGCTGGCATTAGTGTGCCCCTGCTGGCATTAGTGTGCCCCCTGCTGGCATTAGTGTGCCCCCTGCTGGCATTAATGTGCCCCCTGCTGGCATTAGTGTGCCCCCTGCTGGCATTAGTGTGCCCCTGCTGGCATTAGTGTGTCCCTGCTGGCATTAGTGTGCCCCTGCTGGCATTAGTGTGCCCCTGCTGGCATTAGTGTGCCCCCTGCTGGCATTAGTGTGCCCCCTGCTGGCATTAGTGTGCCCCCTGCTGGCATTAGTGTGCCCCCTGCTGGCATTAGTGTGCCCCCCTGCTGGCATTAGCCTGCCCCCCTGCTGGCATTAGTGTGCCCCTGCAGGCATTAGTGTGCCCCTTCTGGCATTAGTGCCCCCCTGCTGGCATTAGTGTCCCTGCTGGCATTAGTGCCCCCCTGCTGGCATTATTGTCCCTGCTGGCATTAGTGTGCCCCCTGCTGGCATTAGTGTGCCCCTGCTGGCATTAGTGTGCCCCCTGCTGGCATTAGTGTGCCCCCTGCTGGCATTAGTGTGTCCCTGCAGGCATTAGTGTGCCCCCCTGCTGGCATTAGTGTGCCCCTGCTGGCATTAGTGTGCCCCTGCTGGCATTAGTGTGCCCCTGCTGGCATTAGTGTGCCCCCTGCTGGCATTAGTGTGTCCCTGTTGGCATTAGTGTGCCCCCTGCTGGCATTAGTGTGTCCCCTGCTGTCATTAGTGTGCCCCCTGCTGGCATTAGTGTGCCCCCTGCTGGCATTAGTGTGCCCCCTGCTGGCATTAGTGTGCCCCTGCTGGCATTAGTGTGTCCCTGCTGGCATTAGTGTGCCCCCCTGCTGGCATTAGCCTGCCCCCCTGCTGGCATTAGTGTGCCCCTGCAGGCATTAGTGTGCCCCTTCTGGCATTAGTGCCCCCCTGCTGGCATTAGTGCCCCCCTGCTGGCATTAGTGTCCCTGCTGGCATTAGTGTGCCCCCTGCTGGCATTAGTGTGCCCCTGCTGGCATTAGTGTGCCCCCTGCTGGCATTAGTGTGCCCCCTGCTGGCATTAGTGTGCCCCTGCTGGCATTAGTGTGCCCCCTGCTGGCATTAGTGTGCCCCTGCTGGCATTAGTGTGCCCCTGCTGGCATTAGTGTGCCCCCTGCTGGCATTAGTGTGCCCCCTGCTGGCATTAGTGTGCCCCTGCTGGCATTAGTGTGCCCCCTGCTGGCATTAGTGTGCCCCTGCTGGCATTAGTGTGCCCCCTGCTGGCATTAGTGTGCCCCTGCTGGCATTAGTGTGCCCCTGCTGGCATTAGTGTGTCCCTGTTGGCATTAGTGTGCCCCTGCTGGCATTAGTGTGCCCCTGCTGGCATTAGTGTGTCCCTGCTGGCATTAGTGTGCCCCTGCTGGCATTAGTGTGTCCCTGCTGGCATTAGTGTGCCCCCTGCTGGCATTAGTGTGTCCCTGTTGGCATTAGTGTGCCCCCTGCTGGCATTAGTGTGCCCCTGCTGGCATTAGTGTGCCCCTGCTGGCATTAGTGTGCCCCTGCTGGCATTAGTGTGCCCCCTGCTGGCATTAGTGTGCCCTCTGCTGGCATTAGTGTGCCCCCTGCTGGCATTAGTGTGCCCCCTGCTGGCATTAGTGTGTCCCTGCTGGCATTAGTGTGTCCCTGTTGGCATTAGTGTGCCCCTGCTGGCATTAGTGTGCCCCCTGCTGGCATTAGTGTGTCCCTGCTGGCATTAGTGTGCCCCTGCTGGCATTAGTGTGCCCCCTGCTGGCATTAGTGTGCCCCTGCTGGCATTAGTGTGCCCCTGCTGGCATTAGTGTGCCCCCTGCTGGCATTAGTGTGCCCTCTGCTGGCATTAGTGTGCCCCTGCTGGCATTAGTGTGCCCCCTGCTGGCATTAGTGTGCCCCTGCTGGCATTAGTGTGCCCCTGCTGGCATTAGTGTGCCCCTGCTGGCATTAGTGTGCCCCTGCTGGCATTAGTGTGCCCCCTGCTGGCATTAGTGTGCCCCTGCTGGCATTAGTGTGCCCCTGCTGGCATTAGTGTGCCCCCTGCTGGCATTAGTGTGCCCCCTGCTGGCATTAGTGTGCCCCCTGCTGGCATTAGCCTGCCCCCCTGCTGGCATTAGTGTGCCCCCTGCTGGCATTAGTGTGCCCCTGCTGGCATTAGTGTGCCCCCTGCAGGCATTAGTGTGCCCCCTGCTGGCATTAGTGTGCCCCCTGCTGGCATTAGTGTGCCCCCTGCTGGCATTAGTGTGCCCCCTGCTGGCATTAGTGTGCCCCCTGCTGGCATTAGTGTGTCCCTGCTGGCATTAGTGTGCCCCCTGCTGGCATTAGTGTGCCCCCCTGCTGGCATTAGCCTGCCCCCCTGCTGGCATTAGTGTGCCCCCTGCTGGCATTAGTGTGCCCCCTGCTGGCATTAGTGTGCCCCCCTGCTAGCATTAGCCTGCCCCCCTGCTGGCATTAGTGTGCCCCTGCAGGCATTAGTGTGCCCCTTCTGGCATTAGTGCCCCCCTGCTGGCATTAGTGTGTCCCTGCTGGCATTAGTGTGCCCCCTGCTGGCATTAGTGTGTCCCCTGCTGGCATTAGTGTGTCCCTGTTGGCATTAGTGTGTCCCCTGCTGGCATTAGTGTGTCCCCTGCTGGCATTAGTGTGCCCCTGCTGGCATTAGTGTGTCCCCTGCTGGCATTAGTGTGCCCCTGCTGGCATTAGTGTGTCCCTGCTAACATTAGTGTGCCCCTGCTGGCATTAGTGTGTCCCTGCTGGCATTAGTGTGCCCCTGCTGGCATTAGTGTGCCCCTGCTGGCATTAGTGTGTCCCTGCTGGCATTAGTGTGTCCCTGCTGGCATTAGTGTGTCCCTGCTGGCATTAGTGTGTCCCTGCTGGCATTAGTGTGTCCCCTGCTGGCATTAGTGTGCCCCTGCTGGCATTAGTGTGCCCCTGCTGGCATTAGTGTGCCCCTGCTGGCATTAGTGTGTCCCTGCTGGCATTAGTGTGCCCCTGCTGGCATTAGTGTGCCCCTGCTGGCATTAGTGTGCCCCCTGCTGGCATTAGTGTGTCCCTGCTGGCATTAGTGTGCCCCCTGCTGGCATTAGTGTGTCCCTGCTGGCATTAGTGTGCCCCCTGCTGGCATTAGTGTGCCCCCTGCTGGCATTAGTGTGTCCCTGCTGGCATTAGTGTGCCCCCTGCTGGCATTAGTGTGTCCCCTGCTGGCATTAGTGTGTCCCTGCTGGCATTAGTGTGCCCCCTGCTGGCATTAGTGTGCCCCTGCTGGCATTAGTGTGCCCCCTGCTGGCATTAGTGTGTCCCCTGCTGGCATTAGTGTGCCCCCTGCTGGCATTAGTGTGCCCCCTGCTGGCATTAGTGTGCCCCCTGCTGGCATTAGTGTGCCCCCTGCTGGCATTAGTGTGCCCCTGCTGGCATTAGTGTGCCCCCTGCTGGCATTAGTGTGTCCCTGCTGGCATTAGTGTGCCCCCTGCTGGCATTAGTGTGTCCCCTGCTGGCATTAGTGTGTCCCTGTTGGCATTAGTGTGTCCCCTGCTGGCATTAGTGTGTCCCCTGCTGGCATTAGTGTGCCCCTGCTGGCATTAGTGTGTCCCCTGCTGGCATTAGTGTGCCCCTGCTGGCATTAGTGTGTCCCTGCTAACATTAGTGTGCCCCTGCTGGCATTAGTGTGTCCCTGCTGGCATTAGTGTGCCCCTGCTGGCATTAGTGTGCCCCTGCTGGCATTAGTGTGTCCCTGCTGGCATTAGTGTGTCCCTGCTGGCATTAGTGTGTCCCTGCTGGCATTAGTGTGTCCCTGCTGGCATTAGTGTGTCCCCTGCTGGCATTAGTGTGCCCCTGCTGGCATTAGTGTGCCCCTGCTGGCATTAGTGTGCCCCTGCTGGCATTAGTGTGTCCCTGCTGGCATTAGTGTGCCCCTGCTGGCATTAGTGTGCCCCTGCTGGCATTAGTGTGCCCCCTGCTGGCATTAGTGTGTCCCTGCTGGCATTAGTGTGCCCCCTGCTGGCATTAGTGTGTCCCTGCTGGCATTAGTGTGCCCCCTGCTGGCATTAGTGTGCCCCCTGCTGGCATTAGTGTGTCCCTGCTGGCATTAGTGTGCCCCCTGCTGGCATTAGTGTGTCCCCTGCTGGCATTAGTGTGTCCCTGCTGGCATTAGTGTGCCCCCTGCTGGCATTAGTGTGCCCCTGCTGGCATTAGTGTGCCCCCTGCTGGCATTAGTGTGTCCCCTGCTGGCATTAGTGTGCCCCCTGCTGGCATTAGTGTGCCCCCTGCTGGCATTAGTGTGCCCCCTGCAGGCATTAGTGTGCCCCCTGCTGGCATTAGTGTGCCCCTGCTGGCATTAGTGTGCCCCCTGCTGGCATTAGTGTGCCCCCCTGCTGGCATTAGTGTGTCCCCTGCTGGCATTAGTGTGCCCCTGCTGGCATTAGTGTGCCCCCCTGCTGGCATTAGTGTGTCCCTGCTGGCATTAGTGTGCCCCCTGCTGGCATTAGTGTGCCCCCTGCTGGCATTAGTGTGCCCCCTGCTGGCATTAGTGTGCCCCCTGCTGGCATTAGTGTGCCCCCTGCTGGCATTAGTGTGCCCCTGCTGGCATTAGTGTGCCCCCTGCTGGCATTAGTGTGTCCCTGCTGGCATTAGTGTGTCCCTGCTGGCATTAGTGTGTCCCTGCTGGCATTAGTGTGTCCCCTGCTGGCATTAGTGTGTCCCTGCTGGCATTAGTGTGCCCCCTGCTGGCATTAGTGTGCCCCCTGCTGGCATTAGTGTGCCCCCTGCTGGCATTAGTGTGCCCCCTGCTGGCATTAGTGTGCCCCCTGCTGGCATTAGTGTGCCCCCTGCTGGCATTAGTGTGCCCCCTGCTGCCTCCTGTGTAACGCTGCCTCTAATTGGAGCGTAAAACATCGCTGAAAATAGCCTCAGGTGCCAACACCAACAACATCATGAATCACCAAGAGCAATAGCAGGAACTCCGTCTCCTTCCCCCTCCCCCCCCCCCCCTTCCAACCCAAAAAACCTGCTAACTTTCCAGTTCTGCGATACGACCATTAGTTCATATGACCCTTGGTGATTGGTCATTTGAAAACATATTTTTTTATCATGTTTTCTTCTGAATCTTTGAATACTTCAAAGTATATTTACGCGGAATTTAGCGAAGGTTTTTCCGGCTCTGGAGTGGAGGCCGGAGGTATTAATGGCTTTACCTGTGTGCTAATTGGAACCCCATTGAGATGTGGACTCCACCTGTAAACACGCTCAGCGCTCCACCTGTACCGTTGAGGCTGTTTCAGTACTGTAGCGTTGAGTCGTGATCAGAGAGTGGTACAGTGCCTGGTGACTGTTGAGTCGTGATCAGCAGGTGGTACAGTGCGTGGTGACTGTTCAGTCGTGATCAGTAAGTGGTACAGTGCCTGGTGGCTGTTCAGTCGTGATCAGCAGTTGGTACAGTGCCTGGTGACTGTTCAGTCGTGATCAGCAGTTGGTACAGTGCCTGGTGGCTGTTGAGTCGTGATCAGAGAGTGGTACAGTGCGTGGTGACTGTTCAGTCGTGATCAGCAAGTAGTACAGTGCCTGGTGACTGTTGAGTCGTGATCAGAGAGTGGTACAGTGCCTGGTGACTGTTGAGTCGTGATAAGAGAGTGGTACAGTGCCTGGTGACTGTTGAGTCGTGATCAGAGAGTGGTACAGTGCGTGGTGACTGTTCAGTCGTGATCAGCAGGTGGTACAGTGCCTGGTGACTGTTCAGTCGTGATCAGCAGGTGGTACAGTGCCTGGTGACTGTTCAGTCGTGACCAGCAAGTGGTACAGTGCCTGGTGACTGTTCAGTCGTGATCAGCAAGTGGTACAGTGCCTGGTGACTGCTCAGTCGTGATCAGAGAGTGGTACAGTGCCTGGTGACTGTTCAGTCGTGATCAGCAGTTGGTACAGTGCCTGGTGACTGTTCAGTCGTGATCAGCAGTTGGTACAGTGCCTGGTGACTGTTCAGTCGTGATCAGAGAGTGGTACAGTGCCTGGTGACTGTTCAGTCGTGATCAGCAGTTGGTACAGTGCCTGGTGACTGTTCAGTCGTGATCAGCGAGTGGTACAGTGCCTGGTGACTGTTCAGTCGTGATCAGCAAGTGGTACAGTGCCTGGTGACTGTTCAGTCGTGATCAGCAGTTGGTACAGTGCCTGGTGACTGTTCAGTCGTGATCAGAGAGTGGTACAGTGTCTGGTGACTGTTCAGTCGTGATCAGAGAGTGGTACAGTGCCTGGTGACTGTTCAGGCGTGATCAGAGAGTGGTACAGTGTCTGGTGACTGTTCAGTCGTGATCAGAGAGTGGTACAGTGTCTGGTGACTGTTCAGTCGTGATCAGAGAGTGGTACAGTGCCTGGTGACTGTTGAGTCGTGATCAGCAGTTGGTACAGTGCCTGGTGACTGTTCAGTCGTGATCAGCAGTTGGTACAGTGCCTGGTGACTGTTCAGTCGTGACCAGCAAGTGGTACAGTGCCTGGTGACTGTTCAGTCGTGATCAGAGAGTGGTACAGTGTCTGGTGACTGTTCAGTCGTGATCAGAGAGTGGTACAGTGCCTGGTGACTGTTCAGTCGTGATCAGCAGTTGGTACAGTGCCTGGTGACTGTTCAGTCGTGATCAGCAAGTGGTACAGTGCCTGGTGACTGTTCAGTCGTGATCAGCAGTTGGTACAGTGCCTGGTGACTGTTCAGTCGTGATCAGCAGTTGGTACAGTGCCTGGTGACTGTTCAGTCGTGATCAGAGAGTGGTACAGTGCCTGGTGACTGTTCAGTCGTGATCAGCAGTTGGTACAGTGCCTGGTGACTGTTCAGTCGTGATCAGAGAGTGGTACAGTGTCTGGTGACTGTTCAGTCGTGATCAGCAGTTGGTACAGTGCCTGGTGACTGTTCAGTCGTGATCAGAGAGTGGTACAGTGCCTGGTGACTGTTCAGTCGTGATCAGAGAGTGGTACAGTGCCTGGTGACTGTTCAGTCGTGATCAGAGAGTGGTACAGTGTCTGGTGACTGTTCAGTCGTGATCAGAGAGTGGTACAGTGCCTGGTGACTGTTCAGTCGTGATCAGAGAGTGGTACAGTGTCTGGTGACTGTTCAGTCGTGATCAGACAGTGGTACAGTGCCTGGTGACTGTTCAGTCGTGATCAGCAGGTGGTACAGTGCCTGGTGACTGTTCGACTGGCGGTAATGGAGTCCACCATCATCCTCCAGCCCGCGAGTCTGCTCCGTACAGTTCTCAGTGTTGCGTCTCCCGCCATTTAATGTCACGCGGGGAGTGCGGGACGCCGTCACTACGCCAGAGAAGGTCTACCAGTCTGCCGCATGCGGGTGACGTCGAGAAACAGAACACTTCAGTAAAGTGAGTCCAGGCCAATAGAACCTTGAGGTTACCTTGAGATGATCTCGGGGCTTAGCGTCTCCGCGGCCCGGTCCTCGACCAGGCATCCTCTAGAACACTTCAGTAGTTAATATGTGTATGCTGACTAATCAGACCCAGCTCCCGACCCTGTGATGGGCTCGACCTGTGATAGGCTCGACGTGTGATGGGCTCGACCCTGTGATGTGCTCGACCTGTGATGGACTCGACCTGTGATGGGCTCGACCTGTGATGGACTCGACCTGTGATGGGCTCGACCTGTGATGGGCTCGACCCTGTGATGGGCTCAACCCTGTGATGGGCTCGACCTGTGATGGGCTCAACCCTGTGATGGGCTCAACCCTGTGAAGGGCTCGACCTGTGATGGGCTCAACCTGTGATGGGCTCAACCCTGTGATGGGCTCAACCCTGTGATGGGCTCGACCCTGTGATGGGCTCGACCTGTGATGGGCTCGACCTGTGGTGGGCTCGACCCTGTGGTGAGCTCGACCTGTAATGGGTTCGACCTGTGATGGGCTCGACCCTGTGGTGGGCTCGACCCTATGGTGGGCTCGACCTGTAATGGGCTCGACCCTGTGATGGGCTCGACCTGTGATGGGCTCAACCCTGTGATGGGCTCAACCCTGTGATGGGCTCGACCTGTAATGGGCTCGACCCTGTGATGGGCTCGACCTGTGATGGGCTCGACCCTGTGATGGGCTCGACCTGTGATGGACTCGAAGCTGTGATGGGCTCGACCTGTGATGGGCTCTACCTGTGATGGACTCGACCCTGTGATGGGCTCTACCTGTGATGGGCTCGACCTGTGATGGACTCGACCTGTGATGGGCTCGACCTGTGATGGACTCGCCCCTGTGATGGGCTCGACCCTGTGATGGACTCGACCTGTGATGGACTCGACCTGTGATGGGCTCGACCCTGTGATAGACTCGACATAGTGATGATTTCAACCTGAGATGGGGTCGACCCTGTGATGGACTCGACCCTGTGATGGACTCGACCCTGTGATGGGCTCGACCTGTGATGGGATCTACCCTGTGATGGGCTCGACCCTGTGATGGGCTCGACCCTGTGATGGGCTCGACCCTGTGATGGGCTCGACTCTGTGATGGACTCGACCCTGTGATGGGCTCGACCCTGTGATGGGCTCGACCTGTGATGGGATCTACCCTGTGATGGGCTCGACCTGTGATGGGATCTACCCTGTGATGGGCTCGACCCTGTGATGGGCTCGACCTGTGATGGGATCTACCCTGTGATGGGCTCGACCTGTGATGGGATCTACCCTGTGATGGGCTCGACCCTGTGATGGGCTCGACCCTGTGATGGGCTCGACCCTGTGATGGGCTCGACCCTGTGATGGGCTCGACCCTGTGATGGGCTCGACCCTGTGATGGGCTCGACCTTGTGATGTGCTCGACCCTGTGATGGGCTCGACCCTGTGATGGGCTCGACCTGTGATGGACTCGACCTGTGATGGGCTCGACCCTGTGATGGGCTCGACCTTGTGATGGGCTCGACCTGTGATGGACTCGACCTGTGATGGGCTCGACCTGTGATGGGCTCGACCTGTGATGGACTCGACCTGTGATGGACTCGTGTTACGGACTCATTACACTTGTCAGGGGGTAGTGTGGCAATTCCAGCGCCATCTAAGAGTCCGCACCCGAACTCCCCGGGAATAGTAATAATAATAATAATAATAATATTTTTTATTTAGGCAAAGGTACATACATAAAGAGATTTTACAAAGTTTGTTGGCTTTATAGATAGGAGTTAGTACATACAATGCCTAAAGCCACTATTACGCAAAGCGTTTCGGGCAGTACGTAATATAGACAATGCCATCTGGTGGTGGCAATCTAAAACTTGCAAATGGCTAAAGATTCCTGCCTTGGTCAGCCAGAGGGGTCGTTGTGAGTGGCCTCTGGTGAGGTGAGGCATCAAGACCAGCACCACCTAGTGTGTGCTACAGAGCACAATGTCAACTCCCCAGTGAGGTAGTGGTATTTCCTAGTTTCCACAGTATCGGCTAGGTCATTAATGCGGTTTTGTGTCCACAGAGGTGACGTCTGGGGGCAGCGGTACTAGAGACGGCAGTTCATCTTGGGCAGTCCACAGTCTCCTGACATGGTCCTGGAAACGACCAAGTAAGCCGCCGCCGATGAAGCAGTGTGGTAGCTGCAAGTGCTTAAGTGTTGAAAAGGATCGGCGTACCTTTGGGACTGGCTTAGGGGAGAGACTGACGACAGGGAGGTGCCTGTTGAGTAGTGCTGCTAGCTGGTCACTAGAGACTGCTGCCAGGGGATCGCTACCCCTGTATTGTGACCCCGCTCAGCGTGTGGCTGAGGTACTCTGCCAGCGAGTAGCTGGAGAGCGGTCGTGGGGGTACAGGCACCTCATGACACTGTCAGTGGCCTGGCCCACGTACAGGTGAACTACCCGGTGTTCTTCCCAGTAAGGTTGGATACGCTACTGGGTAGTGAACAAATACTGGGGATTAATGAACTCTGCACGTGAGCACATTTGATATCCTGAGCGAAAGGATTGTACATAGGTGTAGTAATAGCCTATCTGTTCTTTATATGTTATTTATGGTGACGGTGTACATGTATCTACTTAACGGTGATGGAAAGATAGTTAATACATTGATGAAAGGAACAGTGTTTTGTTTATTACCCCCCCCCCCCCCCTTTTTTTTATGCACTACATAGCCACTTTCTTGAAAGCATACTACCGACTTGGGGTCGAATACTATCATTTTGGTTCTACCATCAAAGAACCCGGTTGCGACCCATAGTGGCCGTAACAACTCTACCTGTAATGGACTCGACCCTGTGATGGCCTCGACCTGTGATGGACTCGACCTGTGATGGACTCGACCTGTGATGGACTCGACCTGTGATGGACTCGACCTGTGATGGACTCGACCTGTGATGGGATCGACCTGTGATGGACTCGACCTGTGATGGACTCGACCTGTGATGGACTCGACCTGTGATGGACTCGACCTGTGATGGGATCGACCTGTGATGGGATCGACCTGTGATGGGCTCGACCTGTGATGGGCTCGACCTGTGATGGACTCGACCTGTGATGGACTCGACCTGTGATGGACTCGACCTGTAATGGGCACCATTTTGACTTCTTCCCAGTCAAGTAAAAATGTACTCAACACTGTATTGAGAAGTGAAAGAATAAAGAACCGAAATTCCTGGCAATAGTTCCCATCCCTGAACCACTGACTCACCTGGTGGTATTCTTCCCGTGGAACCGCCTACCCGCCGAAGCCGTAAAGGCCAGAGCTCTGTTAACTTTTAAAGCATAGCTGGAAAAGATCATCAAGGCAAATGGGAGGGATGTTCGACAAGCCGCCGGCTTCCTGTCATCGTCGAGGCCACTAGTGTTAATGGCTCTCTGGTAAACTCAGGTAAACTATCCTTAACCGTAATCATTCATAACCCCATCAGTATAATTGATCATTATGTTAGCCTGTTAAGGTCAATTCAGTATGTAAACTTTCAGGTTACTCCACTTAGTAATTGTATACCCAAGCCACTAGTATTATTTATCTAGGTAAGTTTAACTCTTCATCAATTGTAACTTCAAATTCACTGTGCATATTGTGTTAGCTTTAAGACTTGAGCGAAACGCTGTACACGTTAGTGCCCTTGTAACACTGTCCCAGTGACTCACCAACATGTGCACTTACCTAACCCATTGTACCATCTTGTATATATACAGGATTCAATAAATCTAATTTTAAAAGTGTCTGGTTAGTTTAATTCATTTATTATGCACCCCATACCCATCCTGTGGGAGGTAGTGGAAAGGGTTACAGAGGCACATAATGGGCTCAGGGATTGAACCCCACAATTCATATAGCTAAGCAAGTTACAATCTTGATGAGCTAGTTACAAAAATTCAAAGCACATCGTCACATCAACAATGGGTTCGAGATAGACCACAAGTACAGTTTCTAATTTAAGCAACTGACATATGTGGAGAGCTAGTGTCACAATTGATATGTTTGTCCTGCACACCGCCCCCCATCCAGTGGGCAGCGGTGGATAGGTTACAATCCCTTAGTTACTACCTACAGTTAGCAAACTGGGGATATTTGGCTCAAATTTCTGGTAGCAGATCATTTTGAATGAAATATTTACACATCGCTGGAACATTGGTTATAGAATTGTTTCTGAATTCACGTATATTTTCGCACTCCATCACATTGTGACGGAGGGTGTGCGAATAATTTTGTTGACACAGTTTACATTTGGTCAGGTCTACATCGGCAGATAATGAGAATTCCCAGAGATACTTGTAACCGAGTCTAAGCCGAGCAGTAGTAACATCTAGAAGTCTGCTGATTTTATTGGATGATCCATAGATGTGTGGCTCCTCTTGCATGATAGTATGATGATAGATGGAATTACTGGAGTCAATTTCACTTTGTCTTAAATATACAAGTTTTTGTTGAAGTTCTCGGTGTAGTGCTGCTCTCAGATTGTTCATTGACAATCCAAGGTTACACTCAACGGCTCCTTTAAAGGCAGATTCTTTGGGTAACTTATCAGCTCTATCATGCATTCGGAGGCCAACATGAGATGGAGACCACATGAAATGGACTCTGTTACCATCATTAATCATTTTGTTGTATTTGTGTCTAGCTTCGGACACGAGCATGTTACAGTTATGTCTTAAAGAGTTGAGAGCATTTAAGGATGATAAGGAGTCATTTACAAATAATGTATCAAGTTTGGAGACTTGTACACATTTCAGTGCAAGGATCAAGGCAAATAGTTCAGTCTGAAGGGTAGAGGCCCAGTTGTTTATACGGACTCCCCACTCAAAGTATAGGCCATCGCCCATTGTCAGAACAACTGCACTTCCAGCTGCACCCGTGGTGCGGTGTAGGGAACCATCAGTGTATATGATTTGAGGGAGAGAATGCTCTGTGGACAGAGCATCAATATGGCTTAAAGCGTTGAGCTTTGTCTCAAGACCAAGCTTGGGCTGATCTCTAATTTGCTTCTTGGGTGGAAAAGGAAGGATTAAAATTGGAAATCTTCCACGGTGCAGGAAAGTGCCGTTGTTGTCTCGCTTGGTACAAATGATAAATCTAATATGTTTTGAGTTCAGTTCCAGTTTTAGTTATCCATTTGGAACAATGCTGCCCTTAGATAAAGAAATTCTGGAGAGCTTCTGTGCAAGGGTCAGGATGAACTAGTCTAGGCATTTTTATACCAATTTGACAGTTAATTTCAGTAACACGATTAACAACGCTCGGAATATTAAGTTCCTTCCTCATGTTAAGTATCTTTGTGGTACGAGGACACCCAAGGATTATCCTCAAGTCTTAGTTCTGCTATTTTACCAGCCCTCCAAGCTTTCTTTCAGGCATCAAGGCAAGCACCATAGCCTGAGTGATAAGGTTACTTATCCTAAAGTTTCTGGGATTCAGTTATAGTTTATCCTGCACGAACTTACTCCGTTTTCTGTCAAATTAGAGGTTGAGAGATTAGCGGAGACTTTAAGAAACCCGCCACCGATCCCTTCCTTGCTTGTGAGGGACTACTGACAACCTCTCCATTGGACTTCCTGTCGAGAGAAGTTTGATCAAACTGATTTTAATAGCGCTGTGAAAGGGAAGGGACTTGTTAGGGGATAAGCGCCAAGCCATTAAGACTATGACCTGACCTGAGATTAAGACCTGCCCGAAACGCTGCGTGACCTGCCCGAAACGCTGCGTGACCTGCCCGAAACGCTGCGTGACCTGCGCGAAACGCTGCGTGACCTGCCCGAAACGCTGCGCGTGCTAGTGGCTTAACAAGACTGTAATTACCATATTTGTATCCTCACATTCCTTATGTACATTCTTGTATATGCATAAATAAATAAATAAATAAATAAAACTATATAACCCTTGGAAGGCGTCGGGACAGCGCCGTGAAACAAGCAACGGCAATTTCCTTTCTTTTGTATGAGGTAAAGAAACGGGAACAGTCGAGTTCGATCTCGACTCAGAATACCGGGTTCCAATCCCGGACAGGACAAAAAGTGTTCGACGTGTTTCCTATCACCTAATACATCTGTTCACTTAGCAGTAAATGGGTAACTGGGAGTTAAGTCAGCTTGTTGTGGGGCTCCATTCTGAGGGGGGGGGGGAACCTAGATATAAATTTAACATGAATATACACACAAATTTAACAGGAATATACACACAGGCTCCCTGTCCCCCCGCCCCCACACACACACAATGAATTATTATTTTCAATTATAACTAGAGATAATAGAAATATTACTTTAATAAGCGGAAATTCTCTACGATTCATTCTGAAGGGGAAGCTAATACCCTCGTAAACTAGGTACTCACCTAATACGTGGTATACACGTATACATGCGGTACACCAAGGTGTAGTGTATGTGCGTCACAACGTTGAGTGTATAGCCAGTATACACACAGTGAACACAGCTTTCAGGTGTAAGCCTTAGTATGTGGTATACACGTATACATGCGGTACACCAAGGTGTAGTGTATGCGCGTGACAACGTTGAGTGTATAGCCAGTATACACACAGTGAACACAGCGTTCAGGTGTAAGCCTTAGTATGCTAATATTATTCATAACTACCAAGTCTAAAAATCCCGGGGATTACATTATAAGATTGTATAGTGATTATACACAGGAGGGGCTTGCTGCCGGCTGATTGGTTGGATGTGTGGGGTGGATGTGTGGGGTGGATGTGTGGGGTGGATGTGTGGGGTGGATGTCTGGGGCGGATGTGTGGGGCGGATGTGTGGGGTGGATGTCTGGGGTGGATGTGTGGGGCGGATGTGTGGGGTGGATGTGTGGGGTGGATGTCTGGGGCGGATGTGTGGGGCGGATGTGTGGGGTGGATGTCTGGGGTGGATGTGTGGGGTGGATGTCTGGGGTGGATGTGTGGGGTGGATGTGTGAGGTGGATGTGTGGGGTGGATGTCTGGGGCGGATGTGTGGGGCGGATGTGTGGGGCGGATGTGTGGGGTGGATGTCTGGGGTGGATGTGTGGGGGTGGATGTTTGGGGTGGATGTGTGGGGTGGATGTGTGAGGTGGATGTGTGGGGTGGATGTCTGGGGTGGATGTGTGGGGCGGATGTGTGGGGCGGATGTGTGGGGTGGATGTCTGGGGTGGATGTGTGGGGTGGATGTGTGGGGTGGATGTCTGGGGTGGATGTGTGGGGCGGATGTGTGGGGTGGATGTCTGGGGTGGATGTGTGGGGTGGATGTCTGGGGTGGATGTGTGGGGTGGATGTCTGGGGTGGATGTGTGGGGCGGATGTGTGGGGTGGATGTCTGGGGTGGATGTGTGGGGTGGATGTCTGGGGTGGATGTGTGGGGTGGATGTGTGAGGTGGATGTGTGGGGTGGATGTCTGGGGCGGATGTGTGGGGCGGATGTGTGGGGCGGATGTGTGGGGTGGATGTCTGGGGTGGATGTGTGGGGGTGGATGTCTGGGGTGGATGTGTGGGGTGGATGTGTGAGGTGGATGTGTGGGGTGGATGTCTGGGGTGGATGTGTGGGGCGGATGTGTGGGGTGGATGTGTGGGGTGGATGTCTGGGGTGGATGTGTGGGGCGGATGTGTGGGGTGGATGTGTGGGGTGGATGTGTGAGGTGGATGTGTGGGGTGGATGTCTGGGGTGGATGTGTGAGGTGGATGTGTGGGACGGATGTGTGGGGTGGATGTGTGGGGTGCATGTGACGGGGTGGATGTGTGGGGTGGATGTGTGGGGTGGATGTGTGGGGTGGATGTCTGGGGTGGATGTGTGGGGTGGATGTGTGAGGTGGATGTGTGGGACGGATGTGTGGGGTGGATGTCTGGGGTGGATGTGTGAGGTGGATGTGTGGGACGGATGTGTGGGGTGGATGTGTGGGGTGGATGTGACGGGGTGGATGTGTGGGATGCATGTTTGGGGTGGATGTCTGGGGTGGATGTGTGGGGTGGATGTGTGGGACGGATGTGTGGGGTGGATGTCTGGGGTGGATGTGTGAGGTGGATGTGTGGGACGGATGTGTGGGGTGGATGTGTGGGGTGGATGTGACGAGGTGGATGTGTGGGGTAGATGTGTGGGGTGGATGTGTGGGGGTGGATGTGTGTGCGGTGGATGTGTGCGGTGGATGTGACGGGGTGGATGTGTGGGGTGGATGTAACGGGGTGGATGTGTCGAGGTGGATGTGACTGGGTGGATGTGGCTGGGTGGATGTGTGGGGTGGATGTGTGGGGTGGATGTGTGGGGTGGATGTGTGGGGTGGATGTGACGGGGTGGATGTGTGGGGTGGATGTGTGGGGTGGATGAGTAGGGTGGATGTGTGGGGGTGGATGTGTGGGGTGGATGTGTGGGGTGGATGTGACGGGGTGGATGTGTGGGGTGGATGTGTGGAGTGGATGTGTGGGGTGGATGTGTGGGGTGGATGAGTAGGGTGGATGTGTGGGGTGGATGTGTGGGGGTGGATGTGTGGGGTGGATATGACGGGGTGGATGTGTGGGGTGGATGTGTGGGGTGGATGTGTGGGGTGGATGTGACGGGGTGGATGTGTGGGGTGGATGTGACTGGGTGGATGTGTGGGGTAGATGTGTGGGGTGGATGTGACTGGGTGGATGTGTGGGGTGGATGTGTGGGGTGGATGTGTGGGGTGGATGTGACTGGGTGGATGTGTGGGGTGGATGTGTGGGGGTGGATGCGTGGGGTGGATGTGTGGGGTGGATGTTTGGGGTGGATGTGACGGGGTGGATGTGTGGGGTGGATGTGTGGGGTGGATGTGTGGGGTGGATGTGTGGGATGGATGTGTGGGGGTGAATGTGTGGGGTGGATGTGTGAGGTGGATGTGACGGGGTGGATGTGTGGGGTGGATGTGTGGGGTAGATGTGTGGGGTGGATGTGTGGGGTGGATGAGTAGGGTGGATGTGTGGGGTGGATGTGTGGGGGTGGATGTGTGGGGTGGATGCGTGGGGTGGATGTGTGGGGTGGATGTGACGGGGTGGATGTGTGGGGTGGATGTGACGGGGTGGATGTGACGGGGTGGATGTGTGGGGTGGATGTGACTGGGTGGATGTGTGGGGTGGATGTGACTGGGTGGATGTGACGGGGTGGATGTGACTGGGTGGATGTGACGAGGTGGATGTGACGGGGTGGATGTGTGGGGTGGATGTGGCTGGGTGGATGTGACGGGGTGGGTGTGACGGGGTGAATGTGACTGGGTGGATGTGACTGGGTGGATGTGTCGGGTGGATGAGTAGTGGTGGATGTGTTGGTGGATGTGTGGGATGGACGTGACGGGGTGGATGTGACGGGGTGGATGTGTAGAGTGGATGTGACGGGGTGGATGTGTGGGGTGGATGTGTGGGGTGGATGTGTGGGATGGATGTGACGGGGTGGATGTAACGGGGTGGATGTGTAGAGTGGATGTGACAGGGTGGATGTGTGGGGTGGATGTGTGGGGTGGATGTGTGGGATGGATGTGACGGGGTGGATGTGTGGGGTGGATGTTGCTGCGTGGATGTGTGGGGTTTATGTGACGGGGTGGATGTGTGGGGTGGATGTGTGGGGTGGATGTGACGGGGTGTATGTGACGGGGTGGATGTGTGGGGTGGATGCGTGGGGTGGATGTGACGGGGTGGATGTGACGGGGTGGATGTGTAGAATGGATGTGTGAGGTGGATGTGACGGGGTTTATGTGTTGGGTGGATGTGTGGGTGGATGTGACGGGGTGGATGTGACGGGGTGGATGTGACGGGGTGGATGTGTGGGGTGGATGTGTGGGGTGTATGTGACGTGGTGGATGCGTGGGGTGGATGTGACGGGGTGGATGTGACGGGGTGGATGTGTGGGGTGGATGTGACGGGGTGGATGTGTGGGGTGGATGTGTGGGTGGATGTGACGGGGTGGATGTGTGGGGTGGATGTGACGGGGTGGATGTGACGGGGTGGATGTGTGGGGTGGATGTGACGGGGTTTATGTGTTGGGAGGATGTGTGGGTGGATGTGACGGCCGGGGTGGATGTGTGGGATGTATGTGACGGGGTGGATGCGTGGGGTGGATGTGACGGGGTGGATGTGACGGGGTGGATGTGTGGGGTGGATGTGACGGGGTGGATCTGTGGGGTGGATGTGTGGGGTGGATGTGTCGGGGTGGATGTGACTGGGTGGATGTGACGGGGTGGATGTTACGGGGTGGATGTGACGGAGTGGATGTACTTACCTATTTGTGCTTGCGGGGGGTTGAGCTCTGGCTCTTTGGTCCCGCCTCTCAACTGTCAATCAACTGGTGTACAGATTCCTGAACCTACTGGGCTCTATCATATCTACATTTGAAACTGTGTATGGAGTCAGCCTCCACCACATCACTTCCTAGTGCATTCCATTTATTAACTACTCTGACACTGAAAAAATTCTTTTTAACGTCTCTGTGGCTCATCTGGGTATTAAGTTTCCACCTGTGTCCCCTTGTTCGTGTCCCACCCGTGCTGAAGAGTTTGTCTTTGTCCACCCTGTCAATTCCCTTCAGAATTTTGTAGGTGGTTATCATGTCTCCCCTTACTCTTCTGTTTTCCAGGGACACGAGGTTCAGCTCCATTAGCCTTTCCTCGTAGCTCATACCTCTTATTTCCGGGACTAATCTGGTGGCATACCTCTAGATGTTTTCTAACTTTGTTTTGTGTTTAACTAGGTATGGACTCCAGGCTGGAGCTGCATACTCCAAGATTGGTCTGACATATGTGATATACAAGGTCCTGAACGATTCCTTATACAAGTTTCTGAAGGCACTATGTTGGCCAGTCTAGCATATGCCGCTGATGATATCCTTTTGATGTGGGCCTCTGGGGACAGGTTCGGTGTGATATCAACCCCCAGATCTTTCTCTCTATTTGACTCTTACTGAATATCACCTCCTAGAAGGTACATTGTGTTCAGCCTTCTATTCCCTTCGCCTAATTTCATTACCTTACACTTTCTTGAGTTGAACTTTAGTAACCATTTTCTAGACCATTCCACCAGTTTGTCCAGGTCGTCCTGTAGTCTCTGTCTATCTTCATCTGTCTTGATTCTTCTCATAATCTTTGCATCATCAGCAAACATTGAGAGGAATGAGTCTATACCCTCTGGAAGGTCATTTACATATATTAGAAACAGGATGGGTCCAAGTACAGAGCCCTGTGGGACTCCGCTGGTGACATCTTGCCACTCTGACGTCTCCCCCCTCACCGTTACTCGCTGTTTCCTGTTGCTTAAGTACTCCCTTATCCACTGGAGCACTGGGTGGATGTGACCAGTTAGATTTCACTGGCTGGAGTGTTTGACGCAGTTATCCACAACTGCGTCAAACACGGACCCCATAACTGCGTCAAAAAGGCACCCCACAACTGCGTCAAACACGGACCCCACAACTGCGTCAAACAGGCACCCCACAACTGCGTCAAACAGGGACCCCACAACTGCGTCAAACAGGCACCCCACAACTGCGTCAAACAGGGACCCCACAACTGCGTCAAACAGACACCCCACAACTGCGTCAAACCGACACCCCACAACTGCGTCAAACAGACACCCCACAACTGCGTCAAACAGACACCCCACAACTGCGTCAAACAGACACCCCACAACTGCGTCAAACACGGACCCCACAACTGCGTCAAACAGACACCCCACAACTGGGTCAAACAGACACCCCACAACTGCGTCAGACACCCCACAACTGCGTCAAGCACGGACCCCACAACTGCGTCAAACACGGACCCCACAACTGCGTCAAAAAGGCACCCCACAACTGCGTCAAACACGGACCCCACAACTGCGTCAAACAGGGACCCCATAACTGCGTTAAACACGGACCCGACAACTGCGTCAAACAGACACCCCACAACTGCGTCAAACAGACACCCCACAACTGCGTCAAACAGACACCCCACAACTGCGTCAAACAGACACCCCACAACTGCGTCAAACAGACACTCCACAACTGCGTCAAACAGACACCCCACAACTGCGTCAAACAAGAACCCCACAACTGCGTCAAACAGGAACCCCACAAATGCGTCAAACAGACACCCCACAACTGCGTCAAACACGGACCCCACAACTGCGTCAAACAGACACCCAACAACTGCGTCAAAAAGACACCCCACAACTGCGTCAAACAGGGACCCCACAACTGCGTCACACACGGACCCCACAACTGCGTCACACACGGACCCCACAACTGCGTCAAACAAGGACCCCACAACTGCGTCAAACAAGGACCCCACAACTGCGTCAAACAAGGACCCCACAACTAAGTCAAACAGGCACCCCACAACTGCGTCAAACACGGACCCCACAACTGCGTCAAACAGACACCCCACAACTGCGTCAGACACCCCACAACTGCATCAAACAGGGACCCCACAACTGCGTCAAACACGGACCCCACAAGTGCGTCAAACACGGACCCCACAACTGCGTCAAACAGGCACCCCACAACTGCGTCAAACACGGACCCCACAACTGCGTCAAACAGACACCCCACAACTGCGTCAAACAGACACCCCACAACTGCGTCAAACACGGACCCCACAACTGCGTCAAACAGACACCCCACAACTGCGTCTAACAGACACCCCACAACTGCGTCAAACAGACACCCCACAACTACGTCAAACAGACACCCCACAACTGCGTCAAACAGGGACCCGACAACTGCGTCAAACAGACACCCCACAGCTGCGTCAAACACCCCACAACTGCGTCAAACAGACACCCCACAACTGCGTCAGACACCCCACAACTGCGTCAAACAGACACCCCACAACTGCGTCAGACACACCACAACTGCGTCAAACAGACACCCCACAACTGCGTCAAACAGACAACCCACAACTGCGTCAAACAGACACCCCACAACTGCGTCAAACAGACACCCCACAACTGCGTCAAACAGACACCCCACAACTACGTCAGACACCCCACAACTGCGTCAAACAGACAACCCACAACTGCGTCAGACACCCCACAACTGCGTCAAACAGACACCCCACAACTGCGTCAAACAGACACCCCACAACTGCGTCAAACAGACACCCCACAACTGCGTCAAACAGACACCCCACAACTGCGTCAAACAGACACCCCACAACTGCGTCAGACACCCCACAACTGCGTCAAACAGGCACCCCACAACTGCGTCAGACACCCCACAACTGCGTCACACAGACACCCCACAACTGCGTCAGACACCCCACAACTGCGTCACACAGACACCCCACAACTGCGTCAGACACCCCACAACTACGTCAAACAGACACCCCACAACTGCGTCAAACAGACACCCCACAATTGCGTCAGACACCCCACAACTGCGTCATACAGACCCACACAACTGCGTTAAACACGGACCCCACAACTGCGTCAACTGCGTCAAACAGGCACCCCACAACTGCGTCAAACAGGGACCCCACAACTGCGTCAAACAGACACCCCACAACTGCGTCAGACACCCCACAACTGCGTCAAACAGACACCCCACAACTGCGTCAAACACGGACCCCACAACTGCGTCAAACAGACACCCCGCAACTGCGTCAAACAGACACCCCACAACTGCGTCAAACAGACACCCCACAACTGCGTCAAACAGACACCCCACAACTGCGTCAAACACGGACCCCACAACTGCGTCAAACAGGCACCCCACAACTGCGTCAAACAGACACCCCACAACTGCGTCAAACACATACCCCACAACTGCGTCAAACAGACACCCCACAACTGCGTCAAACACGGACCCCACAACTGCGTCAAACAGGGACCCCACAATTGCGTCAAACCGGGACCCCACAACTGCGTCAAACAGGGACCCCACAACTGCGTCAAACAGGGACCCCACAACTGCGTCAAACAGGGACCCCACAACTGCGTCAAACACGGACCCCACAACTGCGTCAAACAGGACCCCACAACTGCGTCAAACAAAGACCCCCACAACTGCGTCAAACAGGGACCCCACAACTGCATCAAACAGGGATCCCACAACTGCGTCAAACAGGGACCCCACAACTGCGTCAAACACGGACCCCACAACTGCGTCAAACAGGGACCCCACAATTGCGTCAAACAGACACCCCACAACTGCGTCAAACACAGACCCCACAACTGCGTCAAACACGGACCCCACAACTGCGTCAAACACGGACCCCACAACTGCGTCAAACACGGACTCCACAACTGCGTCAAACACGGACCCCACAACTGCGTCAAACAGGGACCCCACAACTGCGTCAAACACGGACCCCACAACTGCGTCAAACACGGACCCCACAACTGCGTCAAACAGGGACCTCACAACTGTGACCAACAGGGACCCCACAACTGCGTCAGACACCCCACAACTGCGTCAAACAAGGACCCTACAACTGCGTCAGACACCCCACAACTGCATCAGACACCCCACAACTGCGTCAAACAAGGACCCTACAACTGCGTCAAACAGGGACCCCACAACTGCGTCAAACAGGACCCCACAACTGCGTCAAACAGGGACCCTACAACTGCGTCAGACACCCCACAACTGCGTCAGGCACCCCACAACTGCGTCAAACACGAACCCCACAACTGCGTCAAACAGGGACCCCACAACTGTGTCAAACACGGACCCCACAACTGCGTCAAACAAGGACCCCACAACTGCGTCAAACAGACACCCCACAACTGCGTCAAACACGGACCCCACAACTGCGTCAAACAGGGACCCCACAACTGTGTCAAACACGGACCCCACAACTGCGTCAAACAGGACCCCACAACTGCGTCAAACAGGGACCTCACAACTGTGACCAACAGGGACCCCACAACTGCGTCAGACACCCCACAACTGCGTCAAACAAGGACCCTACAACTGCGTCAGACACCCCACAACTGCATCAGACACCCCACAACTGCGTCAAACAAGGACCCTACAACTGCGTCAAACAGGGACCCCACAACTGCGTCAAACAGGACCCCACAACTGCGTCAAACAGGGACCCTACAACTGCGTCAAACACCCCACAACTGCGTCAGGCACCCCACAACTGCGTCAAACACGAACCTCACAACTGCGTCAAACAGGGACCCCACAACTGTGTCAAACACGGACCCCACAACTGCGTCAAACAAGGACCCCACAACTGCGTCAAACAGACACCCCACAACTGCGTCAAACACGGACCCCACAACTGCGTCAAACAGGGACCCCACAACTGTGTCAAACACGGACCCCACAACTGCGTCAAACAGGACCCCACAACTGCGTCAAACAGGGACCCTGCAACTGCGTCAGACACCCGACAACTGCGTCAGACACCCCACAACTGCGTCAAACACGGACCCCACAACTGCGTCAAACAGGACCCCACAACTGCGTCAAACACGTACCCCACAACTGCGTCAAACAGGCACCCCACAACTGCGTCAAACAGACACCCCACAACTGCGTCAAACACGGACCCCACAACTGCGTCAAACAGGGACCCCACAACTGTGTCAAACACGGACCCCACAACTGCGTCAAACAGGACCCCACAACTGCGTCAAACAGGGACCCTGCAACTGCGTCAGACACCCGACAACTGCGTCAGACACCCCACAACTGCGTCAAACACGGACCCCACAACTGCGTCAAACAGGGACCCCACAACTGTGTCAAACACGGACCCCACAACTGCGTCAAACAAGGACCCCACAACTGCGTCAAACAGACACCCTACAACTGCGTCAAACAGGGACCCCACAACTGCGTCAAACAGGGACCCCACAACTGCGTCAAACAGGGACCCCACAACTGCGTCAAACAGGGACCCCACAACTGCGTCAAACAAGGACCCCACAACTGCGTCAAACAAGGACCCCACAACTGCATCAAACAAGGACCCCACAACTGCGTCAAACAAGGACCCCACAACTGCGTCAAACAAGGACCCCACAATTGCGTCAAACAAGGACCCTACAACTGCGTCAAACAGGGACCCAAGGAGCGACAAAAATGGACGCGCTCTGCCTTAAATATTTCCTCTTTCAAAAATTGTAATTCATAACACTTTTGAGAGAAAATTTATGCAAAAATTACACCAAAATGTTCCTGTAGATTTTGCGCCTCGAGGGACACTTTAGTCTCTCTTAGAATGAGACGATTTTCTGCGCCATAAAATATTTTGCAAATATGAAGAAAAGTTAACTTAAAAGGTGTAGGTGTAGGCCTGGCGTGGGTGACTTGGGACGAGTTTTATAGTTAAGGTGAGGATAACATGGCGTGCACTGGTGAGGCATGAGTCGTGTCCCTCACCTCCAGTGAGGCATGAGTCGTGTCCCTCACCTCTAGTGAGGCATGAGACGTGTCCCTCACCTCTAGTGAGGCATGAGTCGTGTCCCTCACCTCCAGTGAGGCATGAGTCGTGTCCCTCACCTCTAGTGAGGCATGGGTCGTGTCCCTCACCTCCAGTGAGGGTTGAGGCGTGTCCCTCACCTCCAGTGAGGCATGAGGCGTGTCCCTCACCTCCAGTGAGGCATGAGGCGTGTCCCTCACCTCCAGTGAGGCATGAGTCGTGTCCCTCACCTCCAGTGAGGCATGAGGCGTGTCCCTCACCTCCAGTGAGGCATGAGGCGTGTCCTTCACCTCTAGTGAGGCATGAGTCGTGTCCCTCACCTCCAGTGAGGCATGAGACGTGTCCCTCACCTCCAGTGAGGCATGAGTCGTGTCCCTCACCTCTAGTGAGGCATGAGTCGTGTCCCTCACCTCCAGTGAGGCATGAGTCGTGTCCCTCACCTCTAGTGAGGCATGAGTCGTGTCCCTCACCTCCAGTGAGGCATGAGGCGTGTCCCTCACCTCTAGTGAGGCATGAGTCGTGTCCCTCACCTCCAGTGAGGCATGAGTCGTGTCCCTCACCTCTAGTGAGGCATGAGTCGTGTCCCTCACCTCTAGTGAGGCATGAGTCGTGTCCCTCACCTCTTGTGAGGCATGAGTCGTGTCCCTCACCTCTAGTGAGGCATGAGTCGCGTCCCTCACCTCTTGTGAGGCATGAGTCGTGTCTCTCACCTCTAGTGAGGCATGAGGCGTGTCCCTCACCTCTAGTGAGGCATGAGTCGTGTCCCTCACCTCTAGTGAGGCATGAGGTGTGTCCCTCACCTCCAGTGAGGCATGAGTTGTGTCCCTCACCTCTAGTGAGGCATGAGTCGTGTCCCTCACCTCTAGTGAGGCATGAGTCGTGTCCCTCACCTCTAGTGAGGCATGAGTCGTGTCCGTCACCTCTAGTGAGGCATGAGGTGTGTCCCTCACCTCCAGTGAGGCATGAGTTGTGTCCCTCACCTCTAGTGAGGCATGAGTCGTGTCCCTCACCTCTAGTGAGGCATGAGTCGTGTCCCTCACCTCTAGTGAGGCATGAATCGTGTCCCTCACCTCTAGTGAGGCATGAGTCGTGTCTCTCACCTCTAGTGAGGCGTGTCCCTCACCTCTAGTGAGGCATGAGTCGTGTCCCTCACCTCTAGTGAGGCATGAGGCGTGTCCCTCACCTCCAGTGAGGCATGAGGAGTGTCCCTCACCTCTAGTGAGGCATAAGGAGTGTCTCTCACCTCTAGTGAGGCATGAGGAGTGTCTCTCACCTCTAGTGAGGCATGAGTCGTGTCCCTCACCTCTAGTGAGGCATGAGGCGTGTCCCTCACCTCCAGTGAGGCATGAGTCGTGTCCCTCACCTCTAGTGAGGCATGAGGAGTGTCTCTCATCTCTAGTGAGGCATGAGGAGTGTCTTTCACCTCTAGTGAGGCATGAGGCGTGTCTCTCACCTCTAGTGAGGCATGAGTCGTGTTCCTCACCTCTAGTGAGGCGTGTCCCTCACCTCTAGTGAGGCATGAGGCGTGTCCCTCACCTCCAGTGAGGCATGAGTCGTGTCCCTCACCTCTAGTGAGGCATGAGTCGTGTCTCTCACCTCTAGTGAGGCGTGTCCCTCACCTCTAGTGAGGCATGAGTCGTGTTCCTCACCTCTAGTGAGGCATGAGGCGTGTCCCTCACCTCCAGTGAGGCATGAGGAGTGTCCCTCACCTCTAGTGAGGCATGAGGAGTGTCTCTCACCTCTAGTGAGGCATGAGGAGTGTCTCTCACCTCTAGTGAGGCATGAGGCGTGTCTCTCACCTCTAGTGAGGTATGAGGCGTGTCCCTCACCTCTAGTGAGGCATGAGGAGTGTCTCTCACCTCTAGTGAGGCATGAGGAGTGTCTCTCACCTCTAGTGAGGCATGAGGCGTGTCCCTCACCTCTAGTGAGGCATGAGGAGTGTCTCTCACCTCTAGTGAGGCATGAGGAGTGTCTCTCACCTCTATTGAGGCATGAGGCGTGTCTCTCACCTCTAGTGAGGCATGAGGAGTGTCCCTCACCTCTAGTGAGGCATGAGTCCCTCACCCACAGACACACTCCCACAGACACACTCCCACAGACACACTCCCACAGACACACTCCCACAGACACACTCCCACAGACACACTCCCACAGACACACTCCCACAGACACACTCCCACAGACACACTCCCACACACACACTCCCACACACACACTCCCACACACACACTCTTACAGACACACTCCCACACACACACTCCCACAGACACACTCCCACAGACACACTCCCACAGACACACTCCCACAGACAAACTCCCACAGACACACTCCTACACACACACTACCACAGACACACTCCCACAGACACACTCCCACACACACACTCCCACACACACACTCCCACACACACACTCCCACACACACACTCCCACAGACACACTCCCGCAGACACACTCCCACACACACACTCCCACACACACACTCCCACACACACACTCCCACACACACACTCCCACACACACACACACTCCCACAGACACACTCCCACAGACACACTCCTACAGACACACTCCCACACACACACACTCCCACATACACACACTCCCACACACACACTCCCACACACACACTCCCACAGACACTCTCCCACACACACACTCTCACAGACACTCCCACACACACACTCCCACATACACACACTCCCACACACACACTCCCACAGACACACTCCCACAGACACACTCCCACACACACACACTCCCACACACACACACTCCCACACACACACACTCCCACACACACACACTCCCACACACACACTCCCACACACACACTCCCACAGACACACTCCCACAGACACACTCCCACACACACACACTCCCACACACACACACTCCCACACACACACACTCCCACACACACACTCCCACAGACACACTCCCACAGACACACTCCCACAGACACACTCCCACACACACACTCCCACACACACACTCCCACACACACACTCCCACACACACACTCCCACACACACACTCCCACACACACACTCCCACACACACACTCCCACACACACACACACTGAGTCTGGCCAGGAAAAAAATAGCTTTTTGTGAAAAGTTATTATGGACGGCGCACTCCATCACCGCCCCTCCCTCCTCTCCCTCCAAGGTGTCCCCAGCTCTCCCTCCCTCAACATCTTGAGCAGGATCTCCTCCCAGAGAGCCAATTCGGCTTCCTCACAGAACTCGGAACTATCGATATGATATCTGCTGCACGCCAGCTCCAAGAAGAATGCCAACGAGCGAGATAGCGACCTCTTGGTGACCTTGGTCGACCTGACCAAGCCCTTCGGTGCCGTCACCAGAGATCACTTGTGGAAGATAACGGAGAAGTTTGGCTTCTGACATGTTCTCGATTGTCCGGCACTTGAACAATGGGGTGATGACCAAACACCGGACAATGGAGACTAGTCCAAAGCCATCCCAGCGACGCACTATGGGAAGCGGGGCTGGGTGTTCTCCAACACTCTTCAGCGTGGCATGCTAGGCCGTACTCACTGATGCCTTCCGTGACTGTCAGGATGGAACACCCGTCAGATACAGGACTGACGGTGGGCCGTGCACCCATAGCCGTCTGTGGGCTGTCATAATAGGTGAAAAAACTGTCATAAGTCTTCCTATTCAACGCCGACACAGTGCAAATGATGCAGCCCGAGATGGACTGCTTCATATCAACCTGCGACAACTTCGGCCTCATCATATTATTCAGACTTTATATAGGAAATTGTGGTTATTTTAGTCATTATTGTTGTGTTGATTGTCCGTTAATTTGTTATTGCTTTCCCGGCGTAATTGACTATGGCTGCCGCTTCCGTTGTTGCTAACTCCTGGTCTCATTTTTGTTTGAGTATGACTGATATACCAAGCGCTTGCTGCCACAAAACTGGGAGTCTCATCACTGGTGGCTCAAGCAATTGCCACCACAGTCATGTTGCTTGTAGCAGGAGCATCTACAGCCCCAGCCCTTGTAGGTAAAGCACTGGTAACCCACGTAATTGTAGCCTCATCTACGATAGCCTCCTAGCACTTGCAATACAGATGATTGTAGCCCTTGTGCTACTAGTTGCAAAAGTTCACTTGTCCCAGAACATCAGTTTTCAGGTCAAAGTTAAGGGCAACATCGCTTGAAGGCCGTGAATTAGTACGTTCACGGATTAACATTTATAATACAGAATTATGCAAGTCAGAGCAGCTGTACACCTGTTCAATCCAACCAGAATTGTCATGATTGGTTTAAATTGTTGCGATTAAGCTTTTGATTCTGACTAGTAATTGTTGCACTAGGAAGCCCAGCACTGGTAAACACAGTACTGGTAATCCCTACACTAGTAATCTCTACAGTAGTAATCCCTACACTAGTAGGGATTATCCCTACACTAGTATGATATTTTTAATGACATGATTTAATGTCATTTTTAATGACAGCACTAGTAATCTCTACACTAGTAATCCTTACACTAGTAATCCCTACACTAGTAATCCCTACAATAGTAATCCCTACAGTATTAATCCCTACACTAGTAATCCCTACACTAGTAATCCCTACAGTAGTAATCCCTAGACTAGTAGGGATTATCCCTTCACTAGTATGATATTTTTAATGACATGATTTCATGTCATTTTTAATGACAGCACTATTAATCCCTACACTAGTAATCCCTACACTAGTAATCCCTACAGTAGTAATCCCTAGACTAGTAGGGATTATCCCTACACTAGTATGATACTTTTAATGACATGATTTAATGTCATTTTTAATGACAGCACTAGTAATCTCTACACTAGTAATCCCTACACTAGTAATATCAGCACTAGTAATCACTACACTAGTAATCCCTACAGTAGTAATCACTACACTAGTAAGCCCTACAGTAGTAAGCCCTACACTAGTAATCCCTACACTAGTAATCCCTACAGTAGTAATCCCTACACTAGTAAGCCCTACACTAGTAATCCCTACACTAGTAAGCCCTACACTAGTAATCCCTACACTAGTAAGCCCTACAGTAGTAATCCCTACACTAGTAAGCCCTACACTAGTAATCCCTACAGTAGTAATCCCTACAGTAGTAATCCCTACACTAGTAATCCCTACACTAGTAATCCCTACACTAATCCCTACACTAGTAATCCCTACACTAGTAATCCCTACACTAGTAATCCCAACACTAGTAATCCCTACACTAGTAATCCCTACACTAGTAATCCCTACACTATGAAGGTAATCCCAGTCCATCCTTCTGAAGGCTCTGTGACTCGCTTGTCATTTCTCTCTAAAAGTCGTAATATTTTTATTATTTTCTCTGGCAGTTTTTACAGACCTTTTTCCTCCACAAACAAGAGGCATTAATTTATCATAATTTTTGATTAGAAATTAATGGTCTTCTGTTCTTCTGACATTTAGATAAGTTTAAAAAATTGACGATTTCAATTCACTATGAAAAAAGACATCACCTGTCGGCATGTTAAACTAATTAATTTATTTAAAATTTTACGGCTATATTTTTAATGACATGATATTTTCCTTAAACAACGCATGGGTATAAAATATGTTAATTTAATAATATTTTCCCCGTAAGGTGTGTTTGTGGGTGTGTCATCTGTGTGTAGCGGTGTGTGGACCTCCACCCCAGCGGCAGTGGGTCGGCTTTAGCTGGAAAATATATATTTGTTTCGTTCAACACAGGCGACCAGATGCCTAAGGCTAACCTTACAAAACTTTGCAGGGTAAATGGTCTGGGTTATGGGTAGTACATAGGATGGTCGTGGTGGAGCCCTATGGCTTCCCTTCGCAGGAAATGCTAATGCTACTAATTTCCAAGCACTTAAATAAAATAAAAAATCCCTCCTCAGTCTGACTGATGTTGCATATTAAATGTTAGGATGGAAGGTGGTGAAAGCAGTACCTGGAAGTTGGAGAGAAACGGGATGGAGAGTAAAAGAGAGATGAGAGAGGGAGGGGGAAAGATTGGGAGAGAAAGAGAGGAAGAGGGGACCCGGGCGCAGCCGGTTACTCCTCCTATTGTATTCCCTCCCACCCACACATCCTCCCCATCACCCCTAATACACCCTCCCCATCACCCCCAATACATCCTTCCCATCACCCCCAACACACGATACCGAAATCTCGTCACTAACAATCCCTATTTGCTTCAACATACACTCCCTGTTCCTTCCAGCTCATTCCCCTATTTCCCTTTCCCCCTGATTACACACGCTCTTCACCTGTCTTCACCCTCCCTGTATATATATATATATATATATATATATATATATATATATATATATATATATATATATATATATATATATATATATATATAATATATATACATATATATATATATATATATATATATATATATATATATATATATATATACATATATATATATATATATATTAGTATATTTTGGTAGCAGTCTTTCTTGTAGACATATATTATTAAATATGACCGAAAAAGTAAGATTAATAATTCTAACACGAATTTTCTCAATATTTCTTATGTTTCTTTTCACTGTCGATGGTAATTGAAAAATTAATTCTCCAAAATTCATTTTTATTTCAAGTAATCTTCTTCTTCTAGAAGATACAATTGACGATTTACTATAAAACCCAAAAAAACGGCCAACCTACTCATGAGAAACTCTCCAGACACAAAGCAGAACGCTGTAAAAGAGACCAATGTCGTCTATGCCTTCAAATGCCCACTTGGGGACTGTAAGCCTCAAAGAACTCAGTATATAGGCAAGACAACAACATCTCTTTCCAGGCGATTAACGATGCATAAGCAACAGGGCTCCATTAAGGAACATATAAACTCTTCCCACAACCAGACCATCACCAGAGAAGTCTTAACAAAAAACACAGAAATCATCGATAGATACAGCGATAGCAGGCGACTTGACATCTGCGAGGCACTACACATCAAGAAGTCAACACCAGCAATCAACAGCCAAATAATGCACAACTATATTCTACCCACTTCAAGACACCGCACCAATATAGAAGCATCAAGAAATATGGGCCAATAGGCCCTTTGCAGTTACTTCCATTCTTCCCTTTAATTTACCCAATTTATACCCATTATTTCGTGTTCTGTCTTGTGTTGAAAGTTTGTTTTCACCTCATCCAAAACTGTTGTAACATATCACCTCACCCAAATGCAGGTATATAAGATAATAGGTTAAGATGATCACTTCCTTTTGTCCGGTCGTGATGGTCAAGCGGATTAAGGCGTCCTGAAGTTACCAGTTGCGTTGCTCCTGGGAGTATGGGTTCGAGTCACTTCTGGGGTGTGAGTTTTCAGTCGCATATAGTTCTGGGGACCATTCAGGCTTGTTCACATTTGTGTTCCTCACGTGTGCCCCAAAGAATGAGGTTCTTTGGGGAACACGTGAGGATAGAAAGTTCCCCGTCTCCTGTTCTAGCTGTATTTCATTATACTGATGTTGTTCTCTTGGTTGCTCAGTGTACTGACGCTGTTCTCCATGTATCTCAGTGTACTGACGCTGTTCTCCATGTATCTCAGTGTACTGACGCTGTTCTCCATGTATCTCAGTGTACTGACGCTGTTCTCCATGTATCTCAGTGTACTGACGCTGTTCTCCATGTATCTCAGTGTACTGACGCTGTTCTCCATGTCTCTCATTGTACTGACGCTGTTCTCCATGTATCTTAGTGTACTGACGCTGTTCTCCATGTATCTCAGTGTACTGACGCTGTTCTCCATGTATCTCAGTGTACTGACGCTGTTCTCCATGTATCTCAGTGTACTGACGCTGTTCTCCATGTATCTCAGTGTCCTGACGCTGTTCTCCATGTCTCTCATTGTACTGACGCTGTTCTCCATGTATCTCAGTGTACTGACGCTGTTCTCCATTTATCTCAGTGTACTGACGCTGTTCTCCATGTATCTCAGTGTACTGACGCTGTTCTCCATGTATCTCAGTGTACTGACGCTGTTCTCCATGTATCTCAGTGTACTGACGCTGTTCTCCATGTCTCTCATTGTACTGACGCTGTTCTCCATGTATCTCAGTGTACTGACGCTGTTCTCCATGTATCTCAGTGTACTGACGCTGTTCTCCATGTATCTCAGTGTACTGACGCTGTTCTCCATGTCTCTCATTGTACTGACGCTGTTCTCCATGTATCTCAGTGTTCTGACGCTGTTCTCCATGTCTCTCAGTGTTCTGACGCTGTTCTCACAGCATCTCGGTGTTCTGACGCTGTTCTCACAGCATCTCAGTGTTCTGATGCTGTTCTCACAGCATCTCGGTGTTCTGATGCTGTTCTCACAGCATCTCAGTGTTCTGATGCTGTTCTTGTGGCGTTCCATCCCATCTCAAAACAGATTATGGTATAAGTTGGTCTCTTCTGAGAATGTCTGAAGAACTAATTAACCAATCTGATGGACATCTGCAATAGCAGATGTTCTCTTGTGGGAACGTATTTTGCTCCAGCTGCTCTGTTAAGTGGACACCTGTATGGCCAGCTGCTCTGTTAAGTGGACACCTGTATGGCCAGCTGCTCTGTTAAGTGGACACCTGTATGGCCAGCTGCTCTGTTAAGTGGACACCTGTATGGCCAGCTGCTCTGTTAAGTGGACACCTGTATGGCCAGCTGCTCTGATAAGTGGACACCTGTATGGCCAGCTGCTCTGTTAAGTGGACACCTGTATGGCCAGCTGCTCTGTTAAGTGGACACCTGTATGGCCAGCTGCTCTGATAAGTGGACACCTGTATGGCCAGCTGCTCTGTTAAGTGGACACCTGTATGGCCAGCTGCTCTGTTAAGTGGACACCTGTATGGCCAGCTGCTCTGTTAAGTGGACACCTGTATGGCCAGCTGCTCTGTTAAGTGGACACCTGTATGGCCAGCTGCTCTGTTAAGTGGACACCTGTATGGCCAGCTGCTCTGTTAAGTGGACACCTGTATGGCCAGCTGCTCTGTTAAGTGGACACCTGTATGGCCAGCTGCTCTGTTAAGTGGACACCTGTATGGCCAGCTGCTCTGTTAAGTGGACACCTGTATGGCCAGCTGCTCTGTTAAGTGGACACCTGTATGGCCAGCTGCTCTGTTAAGTGGACACCTGTATGGCCAGCTGCTCTGTTAAGTGGACACCTGTATGGCCAGCTGCTCTGATAAGTGGACACCTGTATGGCCAGCTGCTCTGATAAGTGGACACCTGTATGGCCAGCTGCTCTGTTAAGTGGACACCTGTATGGCCAGCTGCTCTGATAAGTGGACACCTGTATGGCCAGCTGCTCTGATAAGTGGACACCTGTATGGCCAGCTGCTCTGATAAGTGGACACCTGTATGGCCAGCTGCTCTGTTAAGTGGACTCCTGTATGGCCAGCTGCTCTATTAAGTGGACACCTGTATGGCCAGCTGCTCTGTTAAGTGGACACCTGTATAGCCAGCTGCTCTGTTAAGTGGACACCTGTATGGCCAGCTGCTCTGATAAGTGGACACCTGTATGGCCAGCTGCTCTGATAAGTGGACACCTGTATGGCCAGCTGCTCTGATAAGTGGACACCTGTATGGCCAGCTGCTCTGATAAGTGGACACCTGTATGGCCAGCTGCTCTGTTAAGTGGGTACCTGTATGGCCAGCTGCTCTGTTAAGTGGACACCTGTATGGCCAGCTGCTCTGATAAGTGGACACCTGTATGGCCAGCTGCTCTGTTAAGTGGACACCTGTATGGCCAGCTGCTCTATTAAGTGGACACCTGTATGGCCAGCTGCTCTATTAAGTGGACACCTGTATGGCCAGCTGCTCTGTTAAGTGGACACCTGTATGGCCAGCTGCTCTGTTAAGTGGACACCTGTATGGCCAGCTGCTCTATTAAGTGGACACCTGTATGGCCAGCTGCTTTGTTAAGTGGGTACCTGTATGGCCAGCTGCTCTGATAAGTGGACACCTGTATGGCCAGCTGCTCTGTTAAGTGGACACCTGTATAGCCAGCTGCTCTGTTAAGTGGACACCTGTATGGCCAGCTGCTCTGATAAGTGGACACCTGTATGGCCAGCTGCCATGTTAAGTGGACACCTGTATGGCCAGCTGCCATGTTAAGTGGACACCTGTATGGCCAGCTGCCATGTTAAGTGGACACCTGTATGGCCAGCTGCCATGTTAAGTGGACACCTGTATGGCCAGCTGCTCTGTTAAGTGGACACCTGTATGGCCAGCTGCCATGTTAAGTGGACACCTGTGTGGTCAGCTGCTCTGTTAAGTGGACACCTGTATGGCCAGCTGCCATGTTAAGTGGACACCTGTATGGCCAGCGGCCCTGTTAAGTGGACACCTGTATGGCCAGCTGCCATGTTAAGTGGACACCTGTATGGCCAGCTGCCATGTTAAGTGGACACCTGTATGGCCAGCTGCTCTGCTAAGTGGACACCTGTATGGCCAGCTGCCATGTTAACTGGACACCTGTATGGCCAGCTGCCATGTTAAGTAGACACTTGCATGGCCAGCTGCTCTGCTAAGTGGACACCTGTATGGCCAGCTGCCATGTTAAGTGGACACCTGTATGGCCAGCTGCCATGTTAAGTAGACACTTGTATGGCCAGCTGCTCTGCTAAGTGGACACCTGTATGGCCAGCTGCCATGTTAAGTAGACACTTGTATGGCCAGCTGTTCTGCTAAGTGGACACCTGTATGGCCAGCTGCCATGTTAATTAGACACTTGTATGGCCAGTTGCTCTGTTAAGTGGACACCTGTATGGCCAGTTGCTCTGTTCAGTGAACACCTGTATGGCCAGCTGCCATGTTAAGTGGACACCTGTATGGCCAGCTGCTCTGTTAAGTGGATACCTGTATGGCCAGCTGCCATGTTAAGTGGACATCTGTATGGTCAGCTGCCCTGTTAAGTGGACACCTGTATGGTCAGCTGCCATGTTAAGTGGACACCTGTATGGCCAGCTGCTCTGTTAAGTGGACACCTGTATGGCCAGCTGTCATGTTAAATGGACAGTTGTATGGCCAGTTGCTCTGTTCAGTGAACACCTGTATGGCCAGCTGCCATGTTAAGTGGACACCTGTATGGCCAGCTGCTCTGTTAAGTGGATACCTGTATGGCCAGCTGCCATGTTAAGTGGACATCTGTATGGTCAGCTGCCCTGTTAAGTGGACACCTGTATGGTCAGCTGCCATGTTAAGTGGACACCTGTATGGCCAGCTGCTCTGTTAAGTGGACACCTGTATGGCCAGCTGCTCTGTTAAGTGGACACCTGTATGGCCAGCTGCCATGTTAAGTGGACACCTGTATGGCCAGCTGCCATGTTAAGTGGACACCTGTATGGCCAGCTGCCATGTTAAGTGGACACCTGTATGGCCAGCTGCCATGTTAAGTGGACACCTGTATGGCCAGCTGCCATGTTAAGTGGACACCTGTATGGCCAGCTGCCATGTTTAGTGGATGGTGTATGGTGTTTAGTTGTCACCTGTATGGCCAGCTGCCATGTTTAGTGGATGGTGTATGGTGTTTAGTTGTCACCTGTATGGCCAGCTGTGCTAATTGGTGAACATATTATTGAATCTCTCAGCGAGACGCTGTTGCCCTAATTATCAATGTTAAGGTTTTATTGACGTTGTAATTAAGCGGTAAATGAGTTTTCTGGATCAAATGAACTTAATTAAGGAGTTTCTAACTTGTTCCGTAAGTAGTGAGAAGGAAAGTGTCCAGGAAGTTGTGGAAAGATGTACAAATATGTTCCGGTTAATTATTGAGTTTAGGAATTAAATTGAATGTTTAATAGTTAATATTATATTCTAGGTCGCAATTTTATACACCAAATTGTTATTTAAAAGTGTGTTAGTTGGGTCGTTGGGTTACAGTATATGAGGGAGAGACGCGTTTTGTTGTTAGGGAAACATAAGAGAGAGTTCGATCCTCTTTATGACTCGTGGTGGTCCCCCTGCATCAGGGGACTACAACTACAACACAGCATCAGGGGACTACAACTACAACACAGCATCAGGGGACCACAACCACAACACAGCATCAGGGGACCACAACTACAACACAGCATCAGGGGACTACAACTACAACACAGCATCAGGGGACCACAACCACAACACAGCATCAGGGGACCACAACTACAACACAGCATCAGGGGACTACAACCACAACACAGCATCAGGGGACTACAACTACAACACAGCATCAGGGGACTACAACTACAGCACAGCATCAGGGGACGACAACTACAACACAGCATCAGGGGACTACAACTACAACACAGCATCAGGGGACTACAACCACAACACAGCATCAGGGGACCACAACCACAACACAGCATCAGGGGACCACAACACAGCATCAGGGGACCACAACCACAACACAGCATCATGGGACCACAACTACAACACAGCATCAGGGGACCACAACTACAATACAGCATCACGGGACCACAACACAGCATCAGGGGACCACAACCACAACACAGCATCAGGGGACCACAACTACAACACAGCATCATGGGACCACAACCACAACACAGCATCCCGGGACTACAACCACAACACAGCATCAGGGGACCACACCTACAACACAGCATCCCGGGACTACAACCACAACACAGCATCAGGGGACCACAACTACAACACAGCATCATGGGACCACAACCACAACACAGCATCAGGTGGACCACAACCACAACACAGCATCATGGGACTACAACCACAACACAGCATCAGGGGACCACAACCACAACACAGCATCCCGGGACTACAACCACAACACAGCATCACGGGACCACAACACAGCATCAGGGGACCACAACCACAACACAGCATCATGGGACCACAACTACAACACAGCATCAAGGGACCACAACTACAACACAGCATCAGGGGACTACAACCACAACACAGCATCAGGGGACCACAACCACAACACAGCATCAGGGGACCACAACTACAACACAGCATCACGGGACTACAACTACAACACAGCATCACGGGACCACAACACAGCATCAGGGGACCACAACCACAACACAGCATCAGGGGACCACAACTACAACACAGCATCCCGGGACTACAACCACAACACAGCATCAGGGGACCACAACCACAACACAGCATCAGGGGACCACAACTACAACACAGCATCAAGGGACCACAACTACAACACAGCATCAAGGGACCACAACCACAACACAGCATCACGGGACCACAACACAGCATCAGGGAACCACAACTACAACACAGCATCAGGGGACCACAGCCACAACACAGCATCAGGGGACCACAACTACAACACAGCATCAGGGGACCACAATACAGCATCAGGGGACCACAACTACAACACAGCATCAGGGGACCACAACTACAACACAGCATCAGGGGACCACAACCACAACACAGCATCATGGGACTACAACTACAACACAGCATCAGGGGACCACAACTACAACACAGCATCAGGGGACCACAATACAGCATCAGGGGACCACAACCACAACACAGCATCAGGGGACCACAACTACAACACAGCATCAGGGGACCACAACACAGCATCAGGGGACCACAACCACAACACAGCATCAGGGGACCACAACCACAATACAGCATCAGGGGACCACAACTACAACACAGCATCAGGGGACCACAACACAGCATCAGGGGACTACAACTACAACACAGCATCAGGGGACCACAACTACAACACAGCATCAGGGGACCACAACTACAACACAGCATCAGGGGACCACAACTACAACACAGCATCAGGGGACCACAACTACAACACAGCATCAGGGGACCACAACTACAATACAGCATCAGGGGACCACAACTACAACACAGCATCAGGGGACCACAACTACAACACAGCATCAGGGGACCACAACTACAACACAGCATCAGGGGACCACAACTACAACACAGCATCAGGGGACCACAATACAGCATCAGGGGACCACAACTACAACACAGCATCAGGGGACCACAACACAGCATCAGGGGACCACAACTACAACACAGCATCAGGGGACCACAACTACAACACAGCATCAGGGGACCACAACTACAACACAGCATCAGGGGACCACAACTACAACACAGCATCAGGGAACCACAACTACAACACAGCATCAGGGAACCACAACCACAACACAGCATCAGGGGACCACAACTACAACACAGCATCCCGGGACTACAACCACAACACAGCATCAGGGGACCACAACCACAACACAGCATCAGGGGACCACAACTACAACACAGCATCAAGGGACCACAACTACAACACAGCATCAAGGGACCACAACCACAACACAGCATCACGGGACCACAACACAGCATCAGGGAACTACAACACAGCATCAGGGGACCACAGCCACAACACAGCATCAGGGGACCACAACTACAACACAGCATCAGGGGACCACAATACAGCATCAGGGGACCACAACTACAACACAGCATCAGGGGACCACAACTACAACACAGCATCAGGGGACCACAACCACAACACAGCATCATGGGACTACAACTACAACACAGCATCAGGGGACCACAACTACAACACAGCATCAGGGGACCACAATACAGCATCAGGGGACCACAACCACAACACAGCATCAGGGGACCACAACTACAACACAGCATCAGGGGACCACAACACAGCATCAGGGGACCACAACCACAACACAGCATCAGGGGACCACAACCACAATACAGCATCAGGGGACCACAACTAGAACACAGCATCAGGGGACCACAACACAGCATCAGGGGACCACAACACAGCATCAGGGGACCACAACTACAACACAGCATCAGGGGACCACAACTACAACACAGCATCAGGGGACCACAACTACAACACAGCATCAGGGGACCACAACTACAACACAGCATCAGGGGACCACAACTACAACACAGCATCAGGGGACCACAACTACAATACAGCATCAGGGGACCACAACTACAACACAGCATCAGGGGACCACAACTACAACACAGCATCAGGGGACCACAACTACAACACAGCATCAGGGGACCACAACTACAACACAGCATCAGGGGACCACAATACAGCATCAGGGGACCACAACTACAACACAGCATCAGGGGACCACAACACAGCATCAGGGGACCACAACTACAACACAGCATCAGGGGACCACAACTACAACACAGCATCAGGGGACCACAACTACAACACAGCATCAGGGGACCACATCTACAACACAGCATCAGGGAACCACAACTACAACACAGCATCAGGGAACCACAACCACAACACAGCATCAGGGGACCACAACTACAACACAGCATCCCGGGACTACAACCACAACACAGCATCAGGGGACCACAACCACAACACAGCATCAGGGGACCACAACTACAACACAGCATCAAGGGACCACAACTACAACACAGCATCAAGGGACCACAACCACAACACAGCATCACGGGACCACAACACAGCATCAGGGAACCACAACTACAACACAGCATCAGGGGACCACAGCCACAACACAGCATCAGGGGACCACAACTACAACACAGCATCAGGGGACCACAATACAGCATCAGGGGACCACAACTACAACACAGCATCAGGGGACCACAACTACAACACAGCATCAGGGGACCACAACCACAACACAGCATCATGGGACTACAACTACAACACAGCATCAGGGGACCACAACTACAACACAGCATCAGGGGACCACAATACAGCATCAGGGGACCACAACCACAACACAGCATCAGGGGACCACAACTACAACACAGCATCAGGGGACCACAACACAGCATCAGGGGACCACAACCACAACACAGCATCAGGGGACCACAACCACAATACAGCATCAGGGGACCACAACTACAGCACAGCATCAGGGGACCACAACACAGCATCAGGGGACCACAACTACAACACAGCATCAGGAGGACCACAACTACAACACAGCATCAGGGGACCACAACTACAACACAGCATCAGGGGACCACAACTACAACACAGCATCAGGGGACCACAACTACAACACAGCATCAGGGGACCACAACTACAATACAGCATCAGGGGACCACAACTACAACACAGCATCAGGGGACCACAACTACAACACAGCATCAGGGGACCACAACTACAACACAGCATCAGGGGACCACAACTACAACACAGCATCAGGGGACCACAATACAGCATCAGGGGACCACAACTACAACACAGCATCAGGGGACCACAACACAGCATCAGGGGACCACAACTACAACACAGCATCAGGGGACCACAACTACAACACAGCATCAGGGGACCACAACTACAACACAGCATCAGGGGACCACAACTACAACACAGCATCAGGGAACCACAACTACAACACAGCATCAGGGGACCACAACTACAATACAGCATCAGGGGACCACAACTACAACACAGCATCAGGTGGACCACAACTACAACACAGCATCAGGGGACCACAACTACAACACAGCATCAGGTGGACCACAACTACAACACAGCATCAGGGGACCACAACTACAACACAGCATCAGGTGGACCACAACTACAACACAGCATCAGGGGACCACAACTACAACACAGCATCAGGTGGACCACAACTACAACACAGCATCAGGGGACCACAACTACAACACAGCATCAGGTGGACCACAACTACAACACAGCATCAGGGGACCACAACTACAACACAGCATCAGGGGACCACAACCACAACACAGCATCAGGGGACCACAACTACAACACAGCATCAGGGGACCACAACTACAACACAGCATCAGGGGACCACAGCACGTCTACCTAAGACGCCTTTGCAGGCGATGAGTCACAATAACGTGGCTGAAGTATGTTGACCAGACCACACACTAGAAATTGAAGGGACGACGACGTTCCGGTCCGTCCTGGACCATTCTCAAGTCGATTGTGAATAAAGGCGTCAATAAGACGCCTTTCTTGAACATCTACCAGGAAGTACAAGGCTGATATACCTTTAGGAAATACCTCTGACAGAAGCAGAGAGACAGAATGAAAGCAATATAACGTATGAAGTAAAGACCCCAACCTAAGCTTCTTCAGTCACATGAAGAGGAACAACAATAATCAAAGAACAGGGGAGGAAGCTGACAACAAGAAAGGACTTGTTCACCGAGAATGACATGAAACTGTGTGACGAACTTAAGAAAAGATTTTCCAGTAGGTCCTCACAATAGAGCAAGGGGAAGTGTATCAACTGCAGGAGACAATGTAAAACCCAGCAACATCGGAGGACTTTGAGCCTACGAGAGATGACGTATGGAAGCGTGTCTTGTAACTTGACGAAAGAGCATCTAAGGAACTAAACTCTCGTCTCAGATACTAAAAGAAGGCCCGGATGAATGCACATGTATCATCGGCATGTGAGAATATAGGTGAGTTTTTCTCGGCACGTTGTGGCCCCTCAAAACATACAAATTACAAATTACTATGAAAAGTAGCGGCTCACATATATCCCCGTTTTCTATGTTTGGGTTAGTATGGTTAGGTGGGTTGCTTGGGGTGTGTGTGTTTCTTTTTTAACCTTCAGAATGAATGTTTCGCGGCGTGAATAACTTTGATCATATAGTGAGCACATTACCATGAAACTTACACTACAACAACTTTTGAACTCATCTGTCAAAATATGTACCTCAACAAATGAGTTTATCGCGTCATTTACAGTGTTGTGTTGAGTTTACAGTGTGTATGGATACTCCCAGGTAAGTTTACAGTGCGTATAGATACTCCCAGGTAAGTTTACAGTGCGTATAGATACTCCCAGGTAAGTTTACAGTGCGTATAGATACTCCCAGGTAAGTTTACAATGTGTGTGGATACTCTCATATGTTTACAGTGGTTGTATGGATACTCCCAGGTATGTTTACAGTGGTTGTATGGATACTCCCAGGTATGTTTACAGTGGTTGTATGGATACTCCCAGGTATGTTTACAGTGGTTGTATGGATACTCCCAGGTATGTTTACAGTGGTTGTATGGATACTCCCAGGTATGTTTACAGTGGTTGTATGGATACTCCCAGGTATGTTTACAGTGGTTCTATGGATACTCCTAGGTAAGGTTACAGAGGTTGCCTAGTCTGTACTGGATGAGTTACAGAGACTGGCCAGGGTTTACTGGATGAGTTACAGTGGTTGGGCAGGCAGTCCTCGGCACTTTCCCAAAGGCTGTACCGGATGCCTTCATTTTCGTCCAAAATGTCCTCACTGACATATTTAGGAGCACATCGTAAGTGGTGGAGGAACACAGGCGGTGTTGGTGAGGTAAATGATGCCCCGTCACATTGTAAATTACCACCATCATGTAAACAAAGACTGTTAAGATTTACATTATACTGAAGGCCTTGTTGAACACATTTACACAACAAAGGACATATGAAAATATACAATATTCGCTCTATATTGTAAAAAATATACTAATAGTATAAATATACTTCTAGTCGCTCGTACAGATGTCAAAGATGAAAATAGTTGACATTATTATACCTTTGTCCAACGGGTCCGCAGCATCTGTGATGGCATCAACTTAGGCACTGGAGACAGATACATTTATGATGTTGAGAATTTCTGTCATAAATTCTGATGGACCAATCACGAATCCTGGAATTTCTCAAGTGGCATCTCATGGCTCGAGGCCTCACTCGGGCTTCGAATCTCACATATTGTCATTATCGGTGAAATATTTCCACTCTGTCAACTTCCTCTTGGACTCCAAGAAAGTTTTTCTTTTTCAATTGGGGGAAAGAAATACATTACAAGAATTGGTTTTAAGTTGCATTTGTAATTAAAAATCAATTCAAAATACTTATTTGTTTTCCTCGTGAGGAAAACAGATTTAGTGTGCTTCAAAATGAGAGACATTGAAGCTTAGTAGTAGTGCGTGTGTCTCATTATTTCTGAACAACATATCTGGTTTTATGTATCGTTTTTACAGTCTTTGAATCCCACCATTGCACCAGCAGTCTTGGACTCCTCATTGAGGGTGAATTCAAAACTTTCTTACCTCGTGGTAAGTCTCAAAGTTTTCTTCTGAAAGCGTATTGTTGACGTTCTTCACGATACTGACCACACTCTCTCCCGCACACTTGGCCACTTCTACTTTCATTGTTAATACTGCTTCCAGGGGGAAAGTTTCTGCATTTGGCAGAACTGGTCAGTGGGAGACGTCACTGTGGGAGACGTTACTGTGGGTGACGTCACTGTGGGAGACGTTACTGTTTGTGACGTCACTGTGGGAGACGTTACTGTGGGTGACGTCACTGTGGGAGACGTTACTGTGGGTGACGTCACTGTGGGAGACGTTACTGTGGGTGACGTCACTGTGGGAGACGTTACTGTGGGTGACGTCACTGTGGGAGACGTTACTGTGGGTGACGTCACTGTGGGAGACGTTACTGTGGGTGACGTCACTGTGGGAGACGTTACTGTGGGTGACGTCACTGTGGGAGACGTCACTGTGGGTGACGTCACTGTGGGAGACGTCACTGTGGGAGACGTCACTGTGGGTGACGCCACTGTGGGAAACGTTACTGTGGGTGACGTCACTGTGGGAGACGTTACTGTGGGAAACGTTACTGTGGGTGACGTCACTGTGGGAGACGTTACTGTGGGTGACGTCACTGTGGGAGACGTTACTGTGGGTGACGTCACTGTGGGAGACGTCATTGTGGGAGACGTCACTGTGGGAGACGTCACTGTGGGAGACGTCATTGTGGGTGACGCCACTGTGGGAGACGTCACTGTGGGAGACGTCACTGTGGGAGACGTCACTGTGGGGGACGACACTGTGGGAGACGTCACTGTGGGAGACGTCACTGTGGGGGACGACACTGTGGGAGACGTCACTGTGGGAGACGTCACTGTGGGGGACGACACTGTGGGAGACGTTACTGTGGGTGACGTCACTGTGGGAGACGTTACTGTGGGAGACGTCACTGTGGGAGACGTTACTGTGGGTGACGTCACTGTGGGAGACGTCACTGTGGGAGACGTTACTGTGGGAGACGTCACTGTGGGAGACGTCACTGTGGGAGACGTCACTGTGGGTGACGTCACTGTGGGAGACGTCACTGTGGGAGACGTTACTGTGGGAGACGTCACTGTGGGAGACGTTACTGTGGGTGACGTCACTGTGGGAGACGTCACTGTGGGAGACGCCACTGTGGGAGACGTCACTGTGGGAGACGTCACTGTGGGAGACGTCACTGTGGGTGACGTCACTGTGGGAGACGCCACTGTGGGAGACGTCACTGTGGGAGACGTCACTGTGGGAGACGTCACTGTGGGAGACGCCACTGTGGGAGACGTCACTGTGGGAGACGTCACTGTGGGAGACGTCACTGTGGGAGACGTCACTGTGGGTGACGTCACTGTGGGAGACGCCACTGTGGGAGACGTCACTGTGGGAGACGTCACTGTGGGAGACGTCACTGTGGGAGACGCCACTGTGGGAGACGTCACTGTGGGAGACGTCACTGTGGGAGACGTCACTGTGGGAGACGTCATTATGGGAGACGTCACTGTGGGAGACGTCACTGTGGGAGACGTCACTGTGGGTGACGTCACTGTGGGAGACGTCACTGTGGGTGACGTCACTGTGGGAGACGTCACTGTGGGAGACGTCACTGTGGGAGACGTCACTGTGGGAGACGTCACTGTGAGAGACGTCACTGTGGGAGACGTCACTGTGGGTGACGTCACTGTGGGAGACGTCACTGTGGGAGACGCCACTGTGGGAGACGTCACTGTGGGAGACGTCACTGTGGGAGACGTCACTGTGGGAGACGTCACTGTGGGAGACGTCACTGTGGGTGACGTCACTGTGGGAGACGCCACTGTGGGAGACGTCACTGTGGGAGACGTCACTGTGGGAGACGTCACTGTGGGAGACGCCACTGTGGGAGACGTCACTGTGGGAGACGTCACTGTGGGAGACGTCACTGTGGGAGACGTCACTGTGGGAGACGTCACTGTGGGAGACGTCACTGTGGGTGACGCCACTGTGGGAGACGTCACTGTGGGAGACGTCACTGTGGGAGACGTCACTGTGGGTGACGCCACTGTGGGAGACGTCACTGTGGGAGACGTCACTGTGGGAGACGTCACTGTGGGTGACGCCACTGTGGGAGACGTCACTGTGGGAGACGTCACTGTGGGAGACGTCACTGTGGGTGACGCCACTGTGGGAGACGTCACTGTGGGAGACGTCACTGTGGGAGACGTCACTGTGGGTGACGCCACTGTGGGAGACGTCACTGTGGGAGACGTCACTGTGGGAGACGTCACCACCGACCTACTCGACGTGTGGTGTACGTCAGTGATCTGACCAAGAACGTTAAGTTACCACCTAAATCATTTACTTATCACTTTTCATTATGTTATGAATAGGACTAAAGTGAACTCACGCGAGGCTCTGTAGACCTACACCGCTGTGAGTACACTTACCACTTGAGTGTGTACACTTACCACGACCACTTGAGTGTGTACACACACCACGACCACTTGAGTGTGTACACACACCACGACCACTTGAGTGTGTACACTTACCACGACCACTTGAGTGTGTACACTTACCACGACCACTTGAGTGTGTACACACACCACGACCACTTGAGTGTGTACACACACCAAGACCACTTGAGTGTGTACACTTACCACGACCACTTGAGTGTGTACACTTACCACGACCACTTGAGTGTGTACACTTACCACGACCACTTGAGTGTGTACACACACCAAGACCACTTGAGTGTGTACACTTACCACGACCACTTGAGTGTGTACACACACCACGACCACTTGAGTGTGTACACATACCAAGACCACTTGAGTCTGTACACTTACCACGACCAATTGAGTGTGTACACACACCACGACCACTTGAGTGTGTACACACACCAAGACCACTTGAGTGTGTACACACACCAAGACCACTTGAGTGTGTACACTCACCACGACCACTTGAGTGTGTACACTTACCACGACCACTTGAGTGTGTACACACACCACGACCACTTGAGTGTGTACACACACCACGACCACTTGAGTGTGTACACACACCAAGACCACTTGAGTGTGTACACTTACCACGACCACTTGAGTGTGTACACACACCACGACCACTTGAGTGTGTACACACACCAAGACCACTTGAGTGTGTACACTTACCACGATCACTTGAGTGTGTACACTTACCACGACCACTTGAGTGTGTACACACACCAAGACCACTTGAGTGTGTACACTTACCACGACCACTTGAGTGTGTACACACACCACGACCACTTGAGTGTGTACACACACCAAGACCACTTGAGTGTGTACACTTACCACGACCACTTGAGTGTGTACACACACCACGACCACTTGAGTGTGTACACACACCAAGACCACTTGAGTGTGTACACACACCAAGACCACTTGAGTGTGTACACTCACCACGACCACTTGAGTGTGTACACTTACCACGACCACTTGAGTGTGTACACACACCACGACCACTTGAGTGTGTACACACACCAAGACCACTTGAGTGTGTACACTCACCACGACCACTTGAGTGTGTACACACACTATGACCACTTAGCTGCTCTAAGCATACAAACACCTGCCTGCACGCAACACACAAACACCTGCCTGCACGCAACACACAAACACCTGCCTGCACGCAACACACAAACACCTGCCTGCACGCAACACACAAACACCTGCCTGCACGCAACACACAAACACCTGCCTGCACGCAACACACAAACACCTGCCTGCACGCAACACACAAACACCTGCCTGCACGCAACACACAAACACCTGCCTGCACACATCACACAAACACCTGCCTGCACACATCACACAAACACCTGCCTGCAAGCATGACACAAACACCTGCCTGCACGCAACACACAAACACCTGCCTGCACGCAACACACAAACACCTGCCTGCACACATCACACAAACACCTGCCTGCACACATCACACAAACACCTGCCTGCAAGCATGACACAAACACCTGCCTGCACACATCTCACAAACACCTGCCTGCAAGCATGACACAAACACCTGCCTGCACGCAATACACAAACACCTGCCTGCACACATCACACAAACACCTGCCTGCACACATCACACTAACACCTGCCTGCAAGCATGACACAAACACCTGCCTGCACGCAACACACAAACACCTGCCTGCAAGCATGACACAAACACCTGCCTGCACGCAACACACAAACACCTGCCTGCAAGCATGACACAAACACCTGCCTGCACGCAACACACAAACACCTGCCAGCACGCAACATACAAACACCTGCCTGCACGCAACACACAAACAACTGCCTGCACCCAACACACAAACACCTGCCTGCACCCAACACACAAACACCTGCCTGCACACATCACACAAACACCTGCCTGCACACATCACACAAACACCTGCCTGCACACACATCACACAAACACCTGCCTGTAAGCATGACACAAACACCTGCCTGCACCCAACACACAAACACCTGCCAGCACGCAACATACAAACACTTGCCTGCACGCAACACACAAACACCTGCCTGCACCCAACACACAAACACCTGCCTGCACCCAACACACAAACACCTGCCTGCACCCAACACACAAACACCTGCCTGCACGCAATACACAAACACCTGCCTGCACACATCACACAAACACCTGCCTGCACACATCGCACCAACACCTGCCTGCACACACATCACACAAACACCTGCCTGCAAGCATGACACAAACACCTGCCTGCAAGCATGACACAAACACCTGCCTGCACGCAACACACAAACACCTGCCTGCAAGCATGACACAAACACCTGCCTGCACGCAACACACAAACACCTGCCAGCACGCAACATACAAACACCTGCCTGCACGCAACATACAAACATCTGCCTGCACGCAACACACAAACACCTGCCTGCACGCAACATACAAACACCTGCCTGCACGCAACATACAAACACCTGCCTGCAAGCATGACACAAACACCTGCCTGCACACACATCACACAAACACCTGCCTGCAAGCATGACACAAACACCTGCCTGCAAGCATGACACAAACACCTGCCTGCACCCAACACACAAACACCTGCCTGCACACATCACACAAACACCTGCCTGCACACATCACACAAACACCTGCCTGCACGCAACACACAAACACCTGCCTGCACGCAACACACAAACACCTGCCTGCACGCAACACACAAACACCTGCCTGCACGCAACACACAAACACCTGCCTGCAAGCATGACACAAACACCTGCCTGCACGCAACACACAAACACCTCCCTGCACGCAACACACAAACACCTGCCTGCACGCAACACACAAACACCTGCCTGCACCCAACACACAAACTCCTGCCTGCAAGCATGACACAAACACCTGCCTGCACGCAACACACAAACACCTGCCTGCACGCAACACACAAACACCTGCCTGCACGCAACACACAAACACCTGCCTGCACACATCACACAAACACCTGCCTGCACGCATCACACAAACACCTGCCTGCACGCAACACACAAACACCTGCCTGCACGCAACACACAAACACCTGCCTGCACGCAATACACAAACACCTGCCTGCACACATCACACAAACACCTGCCTGCAAGCATGACACAAACACCTGCCTGCACGCAACACACAAACACCTGCCTGCACGCAACACACAAACACCTGCCTGCACGCAACACACAAACACCTGCCTGCACCCAACACACAAACACCTGGCTGCACGCAATACACAAACACCTGCCTGCACACATCACACAAACACCTGCCTGCACACATCACACAAACACCTGCCTGCACACATCACACAAACACCTGCCTGCACACACATCACACAAACACCTGCCTGCAAGCATGACACAAACACCTGCCTGCAAGCATGACACAAACACCTGCCTGCACGCAACACACAAACACCTGCCTGCAAGCATGACACAAACACCTGCCTGCACGCAACACATAAACATCTGCCTGCAAGCATGACACAAACACCTGCCAGCACGCAACACACAAACACCTGCCAGCACGCAACATACAAACACCTGCCTGCACGCAACATACAAACACCTGCCTGCACGCAACACACAAACACCTGCCTGCATGCAACATACAAACACCTGCCTGCACGCAACATACAAACACCTGCCTGCAAGCATGACACAAACACCTGCCTGCAAGCATGACACAAACACCTGCCTGCACGCAACACACAAACACCTGCCTGCACACATCACACAAACACCTGCCTGCACACATCACACAAACACCTGCCTGCAAGCATGACAAAAACTCCTGCCTGCAAGCATGACACAAACACCTGCCTGCACACATCACACACACACCTGTCTGCACGCAACACAAAAACACCTGCCTGCAAGCATGACATAAACACCTGCCTGCACGCAACACACAAACACCTGCCTGCAAGCATGACACAAACACCTGCCTGCAAGCATGACACCAACACCTGCCTGCACGCAACACAAACACCTGCCTGCAAGCATGACACAAACACCTGCCTGCACGCAACACACAAACACCTGCCTGCAAGCATGACACCAACACCTGCCTGCACGCATCACACAAACACCTGCCTGCACGCAACACACAAACACCTGCCTGCAAGCATGACACCAACACCTACACCAAACTGTCAGGACGAGTCCTGACAGCAAAAAGTCGACTCCTGGACTTGCCAGAACCAGTCATTGAGAACACGAAGTCGACGCTGAACCTATCAGGACAATGAACAAATCCCCAGGGGCCGTGACGAAGGTTCGAATCTACGTCCGAGAGGTTCATAGGTTGGAACTATTGGGACCTGTCCTCCTACAACCTGTCCTCCTACAACCTGTCCTCCTACAACCTGTCCCCCTACAACCTGTCCTCCTACAGCCTGTCCTCCTACAACCTGTCCTCCTACAGCCTGTCCTCCTACAACCTGTCCTCCTACAACCTGTCCTCCTACAACCTGTCCTCCTACAACTTGTCCTCCTACAGCCTGTCCTCCTACAACTTGTCCTCCTACAGCCTGTCCTCCTACAGCCTGTCCTCCTACAGCCTGTTCTCCTACAGCCTGTCCTCCTACAACCTGTCCTCCTACAGCCTTTCCTCCTACAACCTGTCCTCCTACAACCTGTCCCCCTACAACCTGTCCTCCTACAACCTGTTCTCCTATAATCTGTCCTCCTACAACCTGTCCTCCTACAACCTGTCCTCCTACAACCTGTCCCCCTGCAACCTGTCCTCCTACAACCTGTCCTCCTACAGCCTGTCCTCCTACAACCTGTCCCCCTACAACCTATCCTCCTACAACCTGTCCGCCTACAACCTGTCCTCCTACAGCCTGTCCTCCTACAACCTGTCCTCCTACAACCTGTCCCCCTACAACCTGTCCTCCTACAACCTGTCCCCCTACAACCTGTCCTCCTACAACCTGTCCCCCTACAACCTGTCCTCCTACAACTTGTCCTCCTACAGACAACGTCGCTTTTCGCTCGTAGGCGTTACATAAGGACACAAATCGTCGTACTAGAACATGGAAGCGACTCGCGGAAAGTGACAGACTTTTCCGTTTTCTGTTTTAGGTCCTCTGGCTTACTCGGTTAGGTTAGGAGGGGACACTTTAAATTACCCGTTTTCTTGATGTTTTGATGAATTAGGAGGACAGGCTGTAGCAGGAGTGGCTGAGGAACGCAGCGCATAAGTGTAAGTGGAGCTCCGTGTACAGTTAAGTGTAAGTGGAGCACCGTGTACAGTTAAGTGTAAGTGGAGCTCCGTGTACAGTTAAGTGTAAGTGGAGCACCGTGTACAGTTAAGTGTAAGTGGAGCACCGTGTACAGTTAAGTGTAAGTGGAGCACCGTGTACAGTTAAGTGTAAGTGGAGCACCGTGTACAGTTAAGTGTAAGTGGAGCACCGTCTACAGTTAAGTGTAAGTGGAACACCGTTAACAGTTAAGTGTAAGTGGAACACCGTGTACAGTTAAGTGTAAGTGGAGCACAAATATATATAACCCGACCACTTGTGAAGTCTTATTACTCCTGTCATAGTCTTATTACACCTGCCATAGTCTTATTACTCCTGCCATAGTCTTATTACTCCTGCCATAGTCTTATTACTCCTGTCATAGTCTTATTACTCCTGTCATAGTCTTATTACTCCTGTCATAGTCTTATTACTCCTGCCATAGTCTTATTACACCTGCCATAGTCTTATTACTCCTGCCATAGTCTTATTACTCCTGCCATAGTCTTATTACACCTGCCATAGTCTTATTACACCTGCCATAGTCTTATTACTCCTGCCATAGTCTTATTACTCCTGCCATAGTCTTATTACACCTGCCATAGTCTTATTACACCTGTCATAGTCTTATTACTCCTGCCATAGTCTTATTAATCTTGCCATTGTCTTATTACACCTGCCAGTCTTATTACTCCTGCCATAGTCTTATTACTCCTGCCATAGTCTTATTACTCCTGCCATAGTCTTATTACCCCTGCCATTGTCTTATTACACCTGCCATAGTCTTATTACTCCTGCCATAGTCTTATTACTCCTGCCATAGTCTTATTACACCTGCCATAGTCTTATTACTCCTGCCATAGTCTTATTACTCCTGCCATAGTTTTATTACTCCTGCCATAGTCTTATTACACCTGCCATAGTCTTATTACTCCTGCCATAGCTACACGCTCATTGCTTTATATACTCTTCTCTAAATAGTATTATAAGAAAGTGAAGTGGGAGAACAGTAAGCGATAACAGACAACGGGAGACAACGGGAGACAACGGGAGACAACGGGCGACAACAGGAGACAACGGGAGACAACGGGAGACAACAGGAGACAACGGGAGACAACGGGAGACAACGGGAGACAACGGGCGACAACGGAGACAACGGGAGACAACGGGAGACAACGGGAGACAACGGGAGACAACGGGCGACAACGGGAGACAACGGGAGACATCGCAACACCAAAACGGCAAAGTGTGTCATCAAAAATGACCAGAAAGTTAGAGAAGAAAATCTTGCCGTCAGCCGCATTAGTCCAGAAGTGCGGAGTTGCAGCGAGTTAAATTGGTCTGGCCACTGTCAGCCCAGAGGACGTCACCTCCAGCTGTGTGTAGTGTAGCCACTGTCGGCCCAGAGGACGTCACCTCCAGCTGTGTGTAGTGTAGCCACTGTCGGCCCAGAGGACGTCACCTCCAGCTGTCTGTAGTGTAGCCACTGTCAGCCCAGAGGACGTCACCTCCAGCTGTGTGTAGTGTAGCCACTGTCGGCCCAGAGGACGTCACCTCCAGCTGTGTGTAGTGTAGCCACTGTCAGCCCAGAGGACGTCACCTCCAGCTGTCTGTAGTGTAGCCACTGTCGGCCCAGAGGACGTCACCTCCAGCTGTGTGTAGTGTAGCCACTGTCGGCCCAGAGGACGTCACCTCCAGCTGTGTGTAGTGTAGCCACTGTCGGCCCAGAGGACGTCACCTCCAGCCGTGTGTATTGTAGCCACTGTCAGCCCAGAGGACGTCACCTCCAGCTGTGTGTAGTGTAGCCACTGTCAGCCCAGAGGACGTCACCTCCAGCTGTGTGTAGTGTAGCCACTGTCGGCCCAGAGGACGTCACCTCCAGCTGTGTGTAGTGTAGCCACTGTCGGCCCAGAGGACGTCACCTCCAGCTGTGTGTAGTGTAGCCACTGTCGGCCCAGAGGACGTCACCTCCAGCTGTGTGTAGTGTAGCCACTGTCGGCCCAGAGGACGTCACCTCCAGCTGTGTGTAGTGTAGCCACTGTCAGCCCAGAGGACGTCACCTCCAGCTGTCTGTAGTGTAGCCACTGTCGGCCCAGAGGACGTCACCTCCAGCTGTGTGTAGTGTAGCCACTGTCGGCCCAGAGGACGTCACCTCCAGCTGTGTGTAGTGTAGCCACTGTCGGCCCAGAGGACGTCACCTCCAGCCGTGTGTATTGTAGCCACTGTCAGCCCAGAGGACGTCACCTCCAGCTGTGTGTAGTGTAGCCACTGTCAGCCCAGAGGACGTCACCTCCAGCTGTGTGTAGTGTAGCCACTGTCGGCCCAGAGGACGTCACCTCCAGCTGTGTGTAGTGTAGCCACTGTCGGCCCAGAGGACGTCACCTCCAGCTGTGTGTAGTGTAGCCACTGTCGGCCCAGAGGACGTCACCTCCAGCTGTGTGTAGTGTAGCCACTGTCGGCCCAGAGGACGTCACCTCCAGCTGTGTGTAGTGTAGCCACTGTCGGCCCAGAGGACGTCACCTCCAGCTGTGTGTAGTGTAGCCACTGTCAGCCCAGAGGACGTCACCTCCAGCTGTATGTAGTGTAGCCACTGTCGGCCCAGAGGACGTCACCTCCAGCTGTGTGTAGTGTAGCCACTGTCGGCCCAGAGGACGTCACCTCCAGCTGTGTGTAGTGTAGCCACTGTCGGCCCAGAGGACGTCACCTCCAGCTGTGTGTAGTGTAGCCACTGTCGGCCCAGAGGACGTCACCTCCAGCTGTGTGTAGTGTAGCCACTGTCAGCCCAGAGGACGTCACCTCCAGCTGTGTGTAGTGTAGCCACTGTCGGCCCAGAGGACGTCACCTCCAGCTGTCTGTAGTGTAGCTATTGTCGGCCTAGAGGACGTCACCTCCAGCTGTCTGTAGTGTAGCCACTGTCGGCCCAGAGGACGTCACTTCCAGCCGTGTGTAGTGTAGCCACTGTCAGCCCAGCAGATATCCCTTACTCCACCGTCAGCTCGGTGGACCCCGTCCCCTCCTTTCCGTCAGTTAGATACCAATTGTCAACCCGGGAGACTTGCCACGACGCCTCCATCAGCTAGGAGGGGAGGGGGAGGCACTGTCAGCTGAGGTCAGCAGACATTATACTCCCCCAACACCTCCACCAGCCGCTCCCACGCTCTCCAAGACCTGCAACTCCACCAAAATAATTTGCGAACCAGAACAATGTAACGTCCATGTTGTTCCGAGTTTGGGAACGACCTATAAACGCAGCTGGCACTTGTTACACTGGTGCAGGGTGGCTTGGGGGGGGGGAGGAGGACTGGTGGCAGGGCTGGGGGGGGGGCAGGGATGGCTGAGGGACAGGGAAACACAGACAGGTCGAATCACGTACACAGACGACATACAGAACAACCGAGATAGAGACACAGACTGACGGAGAGCAGACGTACACGGTCCCAGTTTGGAATAAATATATATATATATATATATATATATATATATATATATATATATATATATATATATATATATATATATATATATATATATATATATATATATTGGTGTATACTGGCAGCAGGTTTTCTTTCAAACATGTTTCATTGAATATGACCGCATATTCTGTATTTATTATTTTCTGGTTTAGGGCTTCTATCCCTCTAACTATTTTCTTAGCATCAGGGCTTAATTGGAATAGGAGTTCTCCAAAACTCATTTTCGTACTTTTAAGGTGAAGAAAAGAAGTGATTTACTATAGAGTGTATTACACTTATTTGTATAATTTGCACAACGTTTCGAACCTCCATGGTTCATTCTCAAGTGAACAGATCTTACAATACTAGTTGATTTTATACCCGCATTAGGTCAGGTGATAATACAATGAAGGTGAAAAACATGGGGGGATACATAAGGGATAAACATAGGGGCTGCAGAAGGCTTATTGGCCCATACGAGGCATCTCCTATCTAAACACAAAGATTAATCCAGTGTAATTGCCAATTACACTGGATTAATCTTTGTGTTTAGATAGGAGATGCCTCGTATGGGCCAATAAGCCTTCTGCAGCCCCTATGTTTATCCCTTATGTATCCCCCCATGTTTTTCACCTTCATTGTATTATCACCTGACCTAATGCGGGTATAAAATCAACTAGTATTGTAAGATCTGTTCACTTGAGAATGAACCATGGAGGTTCGAAACGTCGTGCAAATTATACAAATAAGTGTAATACACTCTATAGTAAATCACTTCTTTTCTTCACCTTAAAAGTACGAAAATGAGTTTTGGAGAACTCCTATTCCAATTAAGCCCTGATGCTAAGAAAATAGTTAGAGGGATAGAAGCCCTAAACCAGAAAATAATAAATACAGAATATGCGGTCATATTCAATGAAACATATATATATATATATATATATATATATATATATATATATATATATATATATATATATATATATATATATATATATATATATATATATATATATATTTTTTTTTAAGGAAACTACTCCAAGCATGAACTACTTGTTCATTTCCTTAGACTCTAAGGAAACTACTCCAAGCTTGTACTAAAGAGGCACCCTTCTTGAGCCCGGATGGGCACATGTATAAGCAAGTAGATGGGGTCGCCATGGGTTCTCCCCTAGGTGTCCTGTTTGCGAACTTCTACATGGGTACCATCGAACAAAAGGTCTTAGTCGACATGAACTTGAAACCGGCCATATACTGCAGGTATGTTGACGACATTTCTACACAGGTACCTGATGTCAGACATCTGCAGGAGCTGAAGGAGGCATTTGAGCGGATTTCTGTGGTGCGTTTCACTTACGAGATGGAGAAGGATGGGAAGCTGCCCTTTCTAGATGTAACAGTCATGGAAAGGAGCGGAGGTTTCCACACTGCAGTCTACACTAAGGAAACAAACATAGGAATGTGCCTCAATGCCAACAGTGACTGCCCAGACAGGTACAAGAGGAGTGTTGTTAACGCTTATGTCGACCGTGCTCTCAGCCACAGCTCAGGATGGAAGCAAGTCAATGAAGAACTCTGTAGGGTAAAGCAGGTCCTAGTCAACAACGGCTTCTCCAATGGTTTCGTTGAAGACATCATAAGAAGGAAGGTGAAATGCCATGCAACCTCTGAAGAGACAACTAACACAACACCTGTACCCCCTATTAGACTATTTTACAGGAACTTCTTTTCCACAGCTCATAAAACGGAGGAAAGGGTCCTGAAAGATATTGTTAATAGAAACGTTATCCCTACAGACAAAAATCAGAAGATACAATTGACGATTTACTATAAAACCAAGAAAACGGCCAACCTACTCATGAGAAACTCTCCAGACACAAAGCAGAACGCTTTAAAAGAGACCAATGTCGTCTATGCCTTCAAATGCCCACTTGGGGACTGTAAGCCTCAAAGAACTCAGTATATAGGCAAGACAACAACATCTCTTTCCAGGCGATTAACGATGCATAAGCAACAGGGCTCCATTAAGGAACATATAAACTCTTCCCACAAACAAACCATCACCAGAGAAGTCTTAACAAAAAACACAGAAATCATCGATAGATACAGCGATAGCAGGCGGCTTGACATCTGCGAAGCACTACACATTAAGAAGTAAACACCAGCAATCAACAGCCATTTAATGCACAACTATATTCTACCCACTTCAAGACTCCGCTCCAATATAGAAGCATCAAGAAATATGGACCAATAGGCTTTCTACCATTCCAATCAATACCCATTGTTTTGTGTTCTGTCTTGTGTTTGAATTTAATACCCATTCAATACCCATTGTTGAAAGTTTGTTTTCACCTCATCCACCTCACCCAAATGTAGATATAAAATCAAAGATGTGTAAGCTCTATTCAGTTTCAGTTGTGTGTTTGTAAACTAAAGTCTTTGAAAATGTAATAAGTTTTACCAGACATTTGGGGCTAGCTTCTCTCAATTTTCCAAATAATTGGTGTTGGGTGCGTAACCTGTGAGGGAGACAGAAAGAAAAAGGAGAGAGAGAGAGAGAGAGAGAGAGAGAGAGAGAGAGAGAGAGAGAGAGAGAGAGAGAGAGAGAGAGAGAGTGAAGTGAGAGAGCTATGAAAGAGGAGAGAGCAGGAAATTGTAGTCCAAGTAGTGGAGTTACTGGGATGCATACAGAACACCTTCCTGTAAGCAAGCACCCCACAGACAAGGTCCACAATGACCAACTCGCACGGGCGGGTGTCAGCTGGCTCCTACGGATGGAAATATGTTGTTCACGTGTTAAATAAACTTGACTCCCGTTCACTATTTCATTAAATATGTAAACTACCCAAAATAGTCATTATCAAGTATCGTGATAATTTAACAGACTGCATTAACTCTCATAAACTCTTTACCGTGTATTTCATACGTCCAATGATATATTTTATGTCCAGCAGAACATATACACTGAGGGGTATACCCTCCTTCTCTGTGGACTCCTGCTTTAGCCTTGACGCCGAGCGGACGTCTGAAGGCCTCCTCCACCCGGGGGCCGTCGGGTCATGTTTAGTCTTGCGATTTGGATTTGCTACTGCCGTTTGGCATCCCTATTCAACGGTCCTGTTGTACGACGCCTGGCGCACATGTCGCAGTGGGTTACGGGATGGTTGGTAGGTTTTCTTTTTGACGTGTTCTGGCTGGTTCTCCCGGCGGGGTGACGGTGTTCGGGGGCCGGCTTGGCCGAGAGGTGCCGGGGGTTGGTGGGTCTTGGTGGGCTCCTGGTGTGCCCTCGGTCGTGGTGGGCGGCTTGTGCTCCGCTGGAGGACACTGTTATGACTTTTGCGTTTAAGTTCGTGGTCGAGATTTGGTTTTGCTACCCAGTGTTCTCTGTACTTACCTAGTTGTACTTACCTAGTTGTGCTTGCGGGGGTTGAGTTCTGGCTCTTTGGTCCCGCCTCTCAACTGTCAATCAACTGGTGTACAGGTTCCTGAGCCTACTGGGCTCTATCATATCTACACTTGAAACTGTGTATGGAGTCAGCCTCCACCACCGTGTATGGCGGGACCAGTGCTTGTCACCCTGAGGGACTCCTGGGGCTCCCTAATCATTCGCCTGTCTGCTATTCTCCGAGGCGAGGCATATTAGTTTCCAGTGGTTGGCGCCATTCTTTTCGGGATTAGGCTTGGCGTTTCACCTTTCCGGGCTTCATGTTTAACCCTACACGGGTTAGGGTATCCGATCCCGGATCGGATCGGATCGTATCCGAGCGCCGATCGGATCGGCGCATGCGATCCCACGATCGTCGCCACCCATAAATCAACAACAACAAAAACAACTCCTCTGTATATATTATTCACAAAAAATTGTTTCAGGATTAAAGTACAATTGTTGAATAGTCAGTAACTTTGTCCTTAATAACGCTTGAGACGGTTGATAGACCTGAAGCCCAACATCATTCAAACATCTGAATATATTAATTCGTAAAGAATTATACGTTATATTTCTGTTTGGCTCTCTGTGCCCCCCATTGATTTATCGCGACCAGAATATATAATACTCCACCACGGTGGCGAGGAGTGTGGTCCCAAGCTACGAGTCATTAACGCCTTAAAACGTTCACTTACAGCAATCCGATGTTTCCCATTCTTCAACCCTAATATTCAAGGGTCAGTCGTCCTGCAGCTGGAGCTCAGGAATGTCAACAGTCTGAAGTAAGTGCTCAAAGCTCTCTATTTCACCTATATACATACAAGGACAATAAATACAATAAAATACAAGGCTTACAATAAATGCAATAAATACAAGGGATAAATCAACTTGGTGACGTTCTTCAATACATACATCTCAATAACACATTAACTTGCCGGAATTTCGTGGATACAACACATGGCAGAGTGATTAATACAGGTCCGTGTTCCAATCTTCGAGTAATAGAAGATCCCATATCATTTGGCAGTCTCCGTGGTGTAGTGGTAAGACACTCGCCTGGCGTTCCGCGAGCGCTATGTCATGGGTTCGTATCCTGGCCGGGGAGGATTTACTGGGCGCAAATCCTTAACTGTAGCCTCTGTTTAACGCAACAGTAAAATGTGTACTTGGATGAAAAAACGATTCTTCGCGGCAGGGGATCGTATTCCAGGGACCATAGGATTAAGGACTTGCCCGAAACGCTACGCGTACTAGTGGCTGTACAAGAATGTAACAACTCTTGTATATATCTCAAAAAAAAAAAAAAAAATATTACTCGTATTTATGTCGTTCACAAAAACAAATGTTGATAGGTCTTTAACAACCCTACAAAGGTTGTTAGGCCTTAATAACCCCCCCCCCCTAGAGGCTAATAGGCCCTTAATAACCCTATTATCCACATAACTCAAGGGGACATTCTTCAGTCTGACTATGACTTGGGTTGGAAACCTAGTAATTGGATGACTTGTAAATATCGTTCCTGTTCTACCGCTGTGACTTTGAGCGAGCAGTTTGCCCTTGCTGGGAGCTATGCCCTGCTAAAAAATAAAGAGCCTAGCTTAATCTTTTATCTAAGTTGACCTTCAGTAAAACTTAGGCAGCAAGCATGACAGAGAGGAACAGCGCAAACTTGCAGAGCAGCTCCAGTTTCCCGGGGCGCCAGCGGGCAGGCGGGGGACCTGTCGCCCTTGTGGCTCTATGTAACCCTGAGAGTGTTTCTTGCCACACACCACCTGTTGAGGGCCAGGAAGGGCCCTGTGGGGAGCCCTCAGGTCCACACACCACCTGTTGAGGGCCAGGAAGACCCTGGTGGGAGCCCTCAGGTCCACATACCACCCGTTGAGGGCCAGGAAGGCCCTGGTGGGAGCCCTCAGGTCCACATACCACCCGTTGAGGGCCAGGAAGGCCCTGGTGGGAGCCCTCAGGTCCACACACCACCCGTTGAGGGCCAGGAAGACCCTTGTGGGGAGCCCTCAGGTCCACATACCACCCGTTGAGGGCCAGGAAGGCCCTGGTGGGAGCCCTCAGGTCCACATACCACCCGTTGAGGGCCAGGAAGGCCCTGGTGGGAGCCCTCAGGTCCACATACCACCCGTTGAGGGCCAGGAAGGCCCTGGTGGGAGCCCTCAGGTCCACATACCACCCGTTGAGGGCCAGGAAGGCCCTGGTGGGAGCCCTCAGGTCCACATACCACCCGTTGAGGGCCAGGAAGACCCTTGTGGGGAGCCCTCAGGTCCACATACCACCCGTTGAGGGCCAGGAAGGCCCTGGTGGGAGCCCTCAGGTCCACATACCACCCGTTGAGGGCCAGGAAGGCCCTGGTGGGAGCCCTCAGGTCCACATACCACCCGACTATCATCTCTCAACCCTGTCTGTGTCCTCCTGCTAGATCATTATGCTCCTCCCAGGGAAGCATAATGCTCTAACACTCTAAGCTTAAAATGATCACCTGCTGATCAAGACAACTATTGTACATTTTGAAAGGGTAATTGACAACATGCCCATTCACTCAGTCCCGGGGCCAGACTCATGGATTTCAATATTTATAAAGAAATGCATGGTGCCAGTAGCGCAGGCACTCAGTATAGTGTGGAGGAAGAGCTTGGACACGGGGGAGATACCAGACGCGCCAAAAACAGAAGACATAGCTCCTCTACACATGGGAGGTAGCAAAGCATTGGCAAAGAATTATAGACCAGTTGCACTAACGTCTCACATAATAAAAGTATTTGAGAGAGTGATCAGGAGTCAGGTCACCAGTTCCATGGAGATCAATGACCTCCACAACCCAGGTCAACAGGGATTTAGAGCAGGAAGATCAAGCCTCTCACAGCTTCATGACCACTACGACAAAGTATCTGAGGCATTAGAAGAAAAACAGAATGCAGGTGTTCTATTCACGGACTTTGCAAAGGCATTCGACAAATGTGACCATGGAGTGATAGCACACAAAATGAGGTCACTGGGAATAACCGGTAAAGTAGGACGCTGGATATTCAGTTTCCTGTCGAACAGAACGCAAAGAGTAACAGTCAACCATATAAAATCGAGTCCAAGCGATGTTAAAATCTCTGTACCTCAGGGCACAGTCCTTGCTCCACTGCTTTTCCTTATTCTCATATCAGATATAGACTCAAATACTAGTCACAGCTTCGTATCATCCTTTGCAGATCACAAAAATCAGCATGAAAATTACCTCTGTTGAAGACATTGAAAAACTACAAGCAGATATTACTAAAGTTTTCGATTGGTCAGCAAACAATAACATGATATTTAACAGTGATAAATTCCAGGTACTCAGGTACGGCAAAAATGAGGACCTTAAACATAATACAGGGTACAAAACACAATCGAATCTTCCCATAGTAGGAAAACACCATGTCAAGGATTTGGGAATAATGATGTCTGACGACCTAACGGTTAGGGAGCATAACCAAGCAAGTATTGCGTCAGCCAGGAAAATGATCGGATGGATTACGAGAACTTTCAAATCCAGGGATCCCATCACAATGGTTGTACTATACACATCACTTGTGTTGTCCCGTCTTGAGTGCTGCTCAGTACTCACTTCCCTCTTCAGAGCAGGAGAGATTGCTGAAATAGAGGGAATACAGAGTACATATACGGCATACATAGACACGATAAAGCACCTAAATTATTGGGATCGTCTCGAAGCTCTCCATATGTTCTCACTAGAAAGAAGACGAGAGATATCAAGTAATATACACCTGGAAGATACTGGAGGGCCAGTTCCAAAATCTACACAGTAAAATAACAACGTACTGGAGTGAACGATATGGAAGGAAATGCAGAATAGAACCAGTGAAGAGCAGAGGTGCCATAGGCACAATCAGAGAACACTGTATAAACATCAGAGGTCCGCGGTTGTTCAACGTCCTCCCAGCGAATATAAGAAGTATTGCTGGAACAACCGTGGACATCTTCAAGAGAAAAGTATAGTTTTCTTCTTATAAAGAGTTTTCTTCAAGGAATGCCGCACCAACCGGGCTGTGGTGGGTATGTGGGCCTGCGGGCCGCTCCAAGCAACAGCCTGGTAGATTAAACTCTCACAAGTCAAGCCTGGCCTCGGGCCGGGCTTGGGGAGTAAAAGACCTCCCAGGACCCCCATCAAGCAGGTATATGTTCGAGACAACTGTCTAGCAGGTCGTTACCTGAACCTGTTCATATTGATCCAGTTTATGTCCTTGCTCACCTGTTTTACCTGTTCAACACTCTGACGTGGTTTTTGTGTGATCAGTTACTATCTTGCTCAGTCTCTCTCCACTCATTACGTGTATACATGTTTGTATGTTGTAACTTGTCGCCTAATATTTTGTAGTTGGTATTTATTAGATGACCACTTAATGCATGCCCCATATACTGTACCTGCCCACCTACTGTACCTGCCCCTCTATTGTACCTGCCCACCTACTGTACCTGCCCACCTACTGTACCTGCCCACCTACTGTACCTGCCCACCTACTGTACCTGCCCACCTACTGTACCTGCCCACCTACTGTACCTGCCCCTCTACTGTGCCTGCCCACCTACTGTACCTGCCCACCTACTGTACCTGCCCACCTACTGTACCTGCCCCTCTACTGTGCCTGCCCACCTACTGTACCTGCCCACCTACTGTACCTGCCCACCTACTGTACCTGCCCACCTACTGTACCTGCCCACCTACTGTACCTGCCCACCTACTGTACCTGCCCACCTACTGTACCTGCCCACCTACTGTACCTGCCCCTCTACTGTACCTGCCCACCTACTGTACCTGCCCCTCTACTGTACCTGCCCCTCTACTGTACCTGCCCCTCTACTGTACCTGCCCACCTGCTGTACCTGCCCACCTACTGTACCTGCCCACCTACTGTACCTGCCCACCTACTGTACCTGCCCACCTACTGTGCCTGCCCACCTACTGTACCTGCCCACCTACTGTACCTGCCCACCTACTGTGCCTGCCCACCTACTGTACCTGCCCACCTACTGTACCTGCCCCTCTACTGTGCCTGCCCACCTACTGTACCTGCCCATATACTGTACCTGCCCCTCTACTGTACCTGCCCACCTACTGTGCCTGCCCACCTACTGTACCTGCCCACCTACTGTACCTGCCCACCTACTGTGCCTGCCCACCTACTGTACCTGCCCACCTACTGTACCTGCCCCTCTACTGTGCCTGCCCACCTACTGTACCTGCCCATATACTGTACCTGCCCCTCTACTGTACCTGCCCACCTACTGTACCTGCCCACCTACTGTACCTGCCCACCTACTGTACCTGCCCCTCTACTGTACCTGCCCACCTACTGTACGTGCCCACCTACTGTACCTCCCCACCTACTGTACCTGCCCCTCTACTGTACCTGCCCCTCTACTGTACCTGCCCACCTACTGTACCTGCCCACCTACTGTACCTGCCCACCTACTGTACCTGCCCACCTAATGTACCTGCCCACCTACTGTACCTCCCCACCTACTGTACCTGCCCCTCTACTGTACCTGCCCACCTACTGTACCTGCCCACCTACTGTACCTCCCCACCTACTGTACCTGCCCACCTACTGTACCTGCCCCTCTACTGTACCTGCCCACCTACTGTACCTGCCCACCTACTGTGCCTGCCCACCTACTGTACCTGCCCACCTACTGTACCTGCCCACCTACTGTACCTGCCCCTCTACTGTACCTGCCCCTCTACTGTGCCTGCCCACCTACTGTACCTGCCCCTCTACTGTACCTGCCCCTCTACTGTACCTGCCCATATACTGTACCTGCCCACCTACTGTACCTGCCCACCTACTGTACCTGCCCACCTACTGTACCTGCCCACCTACTGTACCTGCCCCTCTACTCTACCTGTCCACCTACTGTACCTTACAACCTACTGTACCTGCCCACCTACTGTACCTGCCCACCTACTGTACCTGCCCACCTACTGTACCTCCCCACCTACTGTACCTGTCCACCGACTGTACCTGCCCACCTACTGTACCTGCCCCTCTACTCTACCTGCCCACCTACTGTACCTGCCCACCTACTGTACCTGCCCACCTACTGTACCTGCCCACCTACTGTACTTGCCCACCTACTCTACCCGCCTACCTACTGTACCTGCCCACCTACTCTACCTGCCCCTCTATTGTACCTGCCCACCTACTCTACCTGCCCACCTACTGTACCTGCCCCTCTACTGTTCCCACCCACCTACTGTACTTGCCTACCTACTCTACCTGCCCACCTACTGTACCTGCCCCTCTACTGTACCTGCCCCTCTACTGTACCTGCCCACCTACTGTACCTGCCCACCTACTGTACCTGCCCACCTACTGTACCTGCCCACCTACTGTACCTGCCCACCTACTGTACTTGCCCCTCTACTGTTCCCGCCCACCTACTGTACCTGCCCCTCTACTGTACCTGCCCACCTACTGTACCTGCCCACCTACTGTACCTCCCCCTCTACTGTTCCAGCCCACCTACTGTACCTGCCCCTCTACTGTTCCTGCCCACCTACTGTACCTGCCCCTCTGCTGTACCTGCCCACCTACTGTACCTACCCCTCTACCGTACCTGCCCACCTACTCTACCTGCCCCTCTATTGTACCTGCCCACCTACTGTACCTGCCCCTCTACTGCACCTGCCCTTCTACTGTACCTGCCCACCTACTGTACCTGACCCTCTACTATTCCAGCCCACCTACTGTACCTGCCCACCTACTGTACCTGCCCATCTACTCTACCTGCCCATCTACTCTACCTGCCCACCTACTCTACCTGCCTCTCTATTGTACCTGCCCACCTACTGTACCTGCCCCTCTAATGTACCTGCCCACCTACTGTACCTGCCCCTCTACTGTTCCAGCCCACCTACTGTACCTGCCCCTCTACCGTACCTGCCCACCTACTCTACCTGCCCCTCTATTGTACCTGCCCACCTACTGTACCTGCCCCTCTACTGTACCTGCCCCTCTACTGTACCTGCCCACCTACTGTACCTGACCCTCTACTATTCCAGCCCACCTACTGTACCTGCCCACCTACTGTATCTGCCCATCTACTCTACCTGCCCACCTACTCTACCTGCCCCTCTATTGTACCTTCCCACCTACTGTACCTGCCCCTCTAATGTACCTGCCCACCTACTGTACCTGACCCTCTACTATTCCAGCCCACCTACTGTACCTGCCCACCTACTGTACTTGCCCATCTACTCTACCTGCCCACCTACTCTACCTGCCTCTCTATTGTACCTGCCCACCTACTGTACCTGCCCCCTCTAATGTACCTGGCCACCTACTGTACCTGCCCCTCTACCGTACCTGCCCACCTACTCTACCTGCCCCTCTATTGTACCTGCCCACCTACTGTACTTGCCCCTCTACTATACCTTCTCCACTACTGTACCTGCCCCTCTACTATACCTGCCCCTCTACTATACCTGCCCCTCTACTATACCTGCCCCTCTACTGTACCTTCCCCTCTACTATACCTGCCCCTGTACTATACCTTCTCCACTACTGTACCTGCCCCTCTACTATACCTGCCCCTCTACTATACCTGCCCCTCTACTATACCTGCCCCTCTACTGTACCTTCCCCTCTACTATACCTGCCCCTCTACTATACCTGCCCCTCTACTATACCTGCCCCTCTACTATACCTGCCCCTCTACTATACCTGCCCCTCTACTGTACCTGCCCCTCTACTATACTTTCTCCACTACTGTACCTGCCCCTCTACTATACCTGCCCCTCTACTATACCTGCCCCTCTACTATACCTGCCCCTCTACTATACCTGCCCCTCTACTGTACCTGCCCCTCTACTATACTTTCTCCACTACTGTACCTGCCCCTCTACTATACTTTCTCCACTACTGTACCTGCCCCTCTACTATACCTGCCCCTCTACTATACCTGCCCAACTTTTCATCTCTTCCTCCAAGCCAACTTTCAGTCTAGACTGCCTGGCATCTTTACCATCACTTACTCCTCCTGACATTATCGCAGCGCTTGGCGTGTGTAGAAACATTGTGCCGGAGGTCTCTGGCCCCGGCGGCACTCGCTGTAATGGGTCGTGGCCCAGACAAAACACCTTTCATGCCTAAAAATTGGGTGTTTTTCTTCTCCTAAAATACTCAAGAAAATGAGAAGACTGCATATTACTCAAGATATATGCAAGAATATTCTTATGTGCTCTGATACAATGCCATCACTCGCGTTTTCTTTGTGTGGAGGAGCGTGCAACTGGGGTTAAATGTCCAAACTGAATTTGCATTCCTGGCTGCATGTGCAAGCTGCACGCTTCCTGCCACAGTGTGGGGGTTGTAGGGGGGGGTATACTCTGGCACAGTGTGGGGTTGTTGTGGGGGGTATACTCTGGTACAGTGTGGGGTTGTGGTGGGGTATACTCTGGTACAGTGTGGGGTTGTGGTGGGGGTATACTCTGGTACAGTGTGGGGTTGTGGTGGGTGTATACTCTGGCATAGTGTGGGGTTGTAGGGGGGGGTATACTCTGGCACAGTGTGGGGTTGTTGTGGGGGGTATACTCTGGCACAGTGTGGGGTTGTTGCGGGGGGTATACTCTGGCACAGTGTGGGGTTGTAGGGGGGGTATACTCTAGTACAGTGTGGGGCTGTGGTGGAGGTATACTCTGGTACAGTGTGGGGTTGTGGTGGAGGTATACTCTGGTACAGTGTGGGGTTGTGGTGGAGGTATACTCTGGAACAGTGTGGGGTTGTGGTGGAGGTATACTCTGGTACAGTGTGGGGTTGTGGTGGAGGTGTACTCTGGCACAGTGTGGGGTTGTAGGGGGGTATACTCTGGTACAGTGTGGGGTTGTAGGGGGGGGGTATACTCTGGTACAGTGTGGGGTTGTAGGGGGGTATACTCTGGCACAGTGTGGTGTTGTGGTGGGGGTATACTCTGGTACAGTGTGGGGTTGTGGTGTGGGTATACTCTGGTACAGTGTGGGGTTGTGGTGTGGGTATACTCTGGAACAGTGTGGGGTTGTGGTGTGGGTATACTCTGGTACAGTGTGGGGTTGTGGTGGGGTATACTCTGGTACAGTGTGGGGTTGTGGTGGAGGTATACTCTGGCACAGTGTGGGGTTGTGGTGTGGGTATACTCTGGAACAGTGTGGGGTTGTGGTGTGGGTATACTCTGGTACAGTGTGGGGTTGTGGTGGGGTATACTCTGGTACAGTGTGGGGTTGTGGTGTGGGTATACTCTGGAACAGTGTGGGGTTGTGGTGGGGTATACTCTGGCACAGTGTGGGGTTGTGGTGGAGGTATACTCTGGCACAGTGTGGGGTTGTGGTGTGGGTATACTCTGGAACAGTGTGGGGTTGTGGTGGAGGTATACTCTGGCACAGTGTGGGGTTGTGGTGTGGGTATACTCTGGAACAGTGTGGGGTTGTGGTGTGGGTATACTCTGGTACAGTGTGGGGTTGTGGTGGGGTATACTCTGGTACAGTGTGGGGTTGTGGTGGAGGTATACTCTGGCACAGTGTGGGGTTGTGGTGTGGGTATACTCTGGAACAGTGTGGGGTTGTGGTGTGGGTATACTCTGGTACAGTGTGGGGTTGTGGTGGGGTATACTCTGGTACAGTGTGGGGTTGTGGTGTGGGTATACTCTGGAACAGTGTGGGGTTGTGGTGGGGTATACTCTGGCACAGTGTGGGGTTGTGGTGGAGGTATACTCTGGCACAGTGTGGGGTTGTGGTGTGGGTATACTCTGGAACAGTGTGGGGTTGTGGTGGAGGTATACTCTGGCACAGTGTGGGGTTGTGGTGTGGGTATACTCTGGAACAGTGTGGGGTTGTGGTGGGGTATACTCTGGTACAGTGTGGGGTTGTGGTGGAGGTATACTCTGGCACGTTGTGGGGTTGTAGGGGGGTATACTCTGGTACAGTGTGGGGTTGTGGTGTGGGTATACTCTGGTACAGTGTGGGGTTGTGGTGGGGTATACTCTGGTACAGTGTGGGGTTGTGGTGGGGGTATACTCTGGCACAGTGTGGGGTTGTGGTGGAGGTATACTCTGGTACAGTGTGGGGTTGTGGTGGGGGTATACTCTGGTACAGTGTGGGGTTGTGGTGGGATATACTCTGGTACAGTGTGGGGTTGTGGTGGAGGTATACTCTAGAACAGTGTGGGGTTGTGGTGGGGGTATACTCTGGTACAGTGTGGGGTTGTGGTGGAGGTATACTCTGGAACAGTGTGGGGTTGTGGTGGGGGTATACTCTGGTACAGTGTGGGGTTGTGGTGGAGGTATACTCTAGAACAGTGTGGGGTTGTGGTGTGGGTATACTCTGGCACAGTGTGGGGTTGTGGTGGAGGTATACTCTAGAACAGTGTGGGGTTGTGGTGTGGGTATACTCTTTTACAGTGTGGGGTTGTGGTGGAGGTATACTCTGGTACAGTGTGGGTTTGTGGTGGAGTATACTCTGGCACAGTGTGGGGTTGTGGTGTGGGTATACTCTGGTACAGTGTGGGGTTGTGGTGTGGGTATACTCTGGTACAGTGTGGGGTTGTGGTGGGGGTATACTCTGGAACAGTGTGGGGTTGTGGTGTGGGTATACTCTGGTACAGTGTGGGGTTGTGGTTGAGGTATACTCTGGTACAGTGTGGGGTTTGTGGTGGGGGTATACTCTAGAACAGTGTGGGGTTGTGGTGGGGGTATACTCTGGTACAGTGTGGGTTTGTGGTGGGGTATACTCTGGTACAGTGTGGGGTTGTGGTGGGGTATACTCTGGTACAGTGTGGGGTTGTGGTGGGGGTATACTCTGGTACAGTGTGGGGTTGCGGTGGGGGTATACTCTGGTACAGTGTGGGGTTGTGGTGGGGGTATACTCTGGTACAGTGTGGGGTTGTGGTGGGGGTATACTCTGGTACAGTGTGGGGTTGTGGTGGAGGTATACTCTGGTACAGTGTGGGGTTGTGGTGGGGGTATACTCTGGTACAGTGTGGGGTTGTGGTGGGGGTATACTCTGGTACAGTGTGGGGTTGTGGTGGGGGTATACTCTGGTACAGTGTGGGGTTGTGGTGGAGGTATACTCTAGAACAGTGTGGGGTTGTGGTGGGGGTATACTCTGGTACAGTGTGGGGTTGTGGTGGGGGTATACTCTAGAACAGTGTGAGGTTGTGGTGGGGGTATACTCTGGAACAGTGTGGGGTTGTGGTGGGCGTATACTCTGGTACAGTGTGGGGTTGTGGTGGAGGTATACTCTGGTACAGTGTGGGGTTGTGGTGGGGGTATACTTTGGTACAGTGTGGGGTTTGTGGTGGGGTATACTCTGGCACAGTGTGGGGTTGTGGTGGGGTATACTCTGGTACAGTGTGGGGTTGTGGTGGGGGTATACTCTAGTACAGTGTGGGGTTGTGGTGGAGGTATACTCTGGTACAATATGAGGTTGAAGAAGGGGGAAGGGTATACTCTGAAGGGTATGTGATATGCTCTGTTGCTTAAGCCGGTTGTATCATGTCTCTTTTTAGTGAAAATACTAGCGTAGATCCTGTGCTTGGCCTACATGGGCTCTCATTGTGTAATCTCTCTACTCTCTCACCCCTCTCTCTCTCCCTCTCCCTCTCACTCTCTCACCTTGCACACAGTTATTCCTCTAATACTCTAATCTCTTTCCTCCCACCCTCGCCCCTTTCTCTAGACCGACATCTCTGTTTCTCTCTCTCTCTCTCTCTCTCTCTCTCTCTCTCTCTGACCCTCGCCTTCCTTCACTATAATTCACTATCCTTCACTATAATAACACTATAAGCATATGTTATGATCACCTGTTTTATCCTGCTATGGCTAAAATATGATGATTAGAAAATCTATGTTAATTTAATTAATCGCTTGTTAAATATTTACAATTAGTTTCCAACAAGCTTAGCAATTAGCACATGTGATTCAGAACTACATATTCATATTTCGGGTAATATTACTGGTCACTAGAGGCCTCCATCTTCTAATGTATATTACGGAAAATACTCATTATCTAGAGAATGTTGAGTTTGTTTTGTTAATATGTTCTCTTGGGGGGGGGGGGGAGAATACCCTCTATGTACACATATCACAATTACCGTGTCGAGTGTCGAGTGTCGAGTGTCGACTTGTCGGAGTGAGAGTCCACAAAGTCCAAAGGAAAGTGCGTCGGAGTCAGGCAAGTGTGTGGCCACTAGGCTTCAGAGCGTCTCATTGGAGACAAATGATCCATTGCTGAGAGTCGCAGCTCAGAGCTTCAGCCGCGCACATTACATGATGGTGGGACGATGGAGGAGACGCTAACACTGTTGGAAGCCTGGGCAACATAATATAGAAACTGTAACCTTCAAGATACTTGGTATCTATGAAGCAACACAAAAGTTAGAATGGATCATCTCATATTTAATTTACAAATTCAATGGCGCCTCGCTGTTTCTTGTGAAGCAAATATCATCTGGGTGATACATTCACAAATTAAGAGAAATGTGCATTTCTATTCTATGAAATATGCATTTCTGCAAATATTTTATATGCAGAAATATGCATATGAGTCAGTTTTAACTGGCGATCAAATTTTAAATAAGACTGGACCTCAGAAGGGAGAGCGACGTGGAGTGTTGGATCACCCTACGACCGTCCCATACCTTGTCACTCCCACCCTCAACCGCCCCTTCCACACTCCCACAGATTCCTCCATATATATCCCTCACCTGACAAAACCCTTGTCTCCTACAGTGCCCACTCTGTTCTTTCCCCTCACCCCGTCCCTTCCTGCCGTCTCTGTCACATCCCCTCACCCCGTCCCTTCCTGCCGTCTCTGTCACATCCCCTCACCCCGTCCCTTCCTGCCGTCTCTGTCCCATCCCTTGTACACAACATTCCACATGCCTCTTCCTCACACCATTTTTACGCTCCCTGTTTACACTCCGGTGTACTGGGGGTGTATTATTACGTCCCTAAATATACTTACACCCATTCTTCACATCCTCCTGGGAATAAATCTCCCGAAAGCCTTTATTTACAAAACGCTGGACCTGCTTCACTCCCTCCACTACCACCCTCCACCAGCTCCCCTGAGCCAAGACACTCTCCCTACACCCGATCAACCCCTCAACTTTACACAGGTTAATCCAACACATTCCTGGGGCCACTTCGATTGCACTCAGACTCTCCATAGGCGGGAGGTGGGCAAGAATGATGCATGTGTTGGATGTTGGAATATGGATGTTGACAGACAGACAAAATAAAGCAGAAGGGGTTGAATATAGGTGGAGGGGGAACTGAATCCCGAGGTCAAACATATGTAGAAATGAAGGCAGATGAAGTAATAACGCGTGCAGTATTCCCTAAGGAGTGCCAAGTAGTGAGAGGAGGAAGTACACACAGAGAATGTCAGCTGTTCAGCTATATAAGAGTACCATCATCTCTGAAGAACCACCATCTGGTCACCACTTGGTCCGGGAGACATCTCCCGTCACGCAGGGTGCAGTCGCGCCTCCACAGATCTCCAGTATCAGCTCTTGATACTGGTAATGGCTCAAAAGGGCCACCACTTACGGGCTATTCATGCCCGTGCCACCTCTTGGGTGGCTTAATCTTCATCAATCAATCAATCTGAAGAACTTTTCACCGTGGAGGTGAAATGAAACTCTGAAAACGTCATAGATTTAATATTGTGTCAGTCATCAAAAGAAAGGTGAAGCGCCATGCAACCTCTGAAGAGTGAATCAACACAACACTTGTACCCCTTATTAGACTACTTTACAAGAACTTCTTTTCGACGGCTCACAATACGGAGGAAAGTTTCCTGAAAGATATTATTAATAGGAACGTTATCCCTACAGACAAAAATCAGAAGATACAATTAACAATTTACTACGAAAGCAAGAAAACGGCCACAACCCCACACTGTACCGGTGTAGTTCCCCGGTACAAGACTGGAGATGTAGTCCCCCGGTACAAGACTGGAGATGTAGTCCCCCGGTACAAGACTGGCGATGTAGTCCCCCGGTACAAGACTGGGAATGTAGTCCCCCGGTACAAGACTGGGAATGTAGTCCACCGGTACAAGACTGGCGATGTAGTCCCCCGGTACAAGACTGGGAATGCAGTCCCCCGGTACAAGACTGGGAATGTAGTCCACCGGTACAAGACTGGCGATGTAGTCCCCCGGTACAAGACTGGGAATGCAGTCCCCCGGTACAAGACTGGGGGATGTAGTCCCCCGGTACAAGACTGGGAATGTAGTCCACCGGTACAAGACTGGCGATGTAGTCCCCCGGTACAAGACTGGGAATGCAGTCCCCCGGTACAAGACTGGGGGATGTAGTCCCCCGGTACAAGACTGGGAATGCAGTCCCCCGGTACAAGACTGGCGATGTAGTCCCCCGGTACAAGACTGGGAATGCAGTCCCCCGGTACAAGACTGGGGGATGTAGTCCCCCGGTACAAGACTGGGAATGTAGTCCACCGGTACATGACTGGGAATGTAGTCCACCGGTACAAGACTGGGAATGTAGTCCCCTGGTACAAGACTGGGAATGTAGTCCCCCGGTACAAGACTGGGAATGTAGTCCACCGGTACAAGACTGGGAATGTAGTCCCCCGGTACAAGACTGGGAATGTAGTCCCCCGGTACAAGACTGGGAATGCAGTCCCCCGGTACAAGACTGGGAATGCAGTCCCCCGGTACAAGACTGGGGGATGTAGTCCCCCGGTACAAGACTGGGAATGTAGTCCACCGGTACAAGACTGGGAATGTAGTCCACCGGTACAAGACTGGGAATGTAGTCCCCTGGTACAAGACTGGGAATGCAGTCCCCCGGTACAAGACTGGGAATGTAGTCCCCTGGTACAAGACTGGGAATGTAGTCCACCGGTACAAGACTGGGAATGTAGTCCCCCGGGACAAGACTGGGAATGTAGTCCCCCGGTACAAGACTGGGAATGCAGTCCCCCGGTACAAGACTGGGGGATGTAGTCCCCCGGTACAAGACTTGGAATGTAGTCCCCCGGTACAAGACTGGGAATGTAGTCCCCCGGGACAAGACTGGGAATGTAGTCCCCCGAGACAAGACTGGGAATGTAGTCCACCGGTACAAGACTGGGAATGTAGTCCCCCGGTACAAGACTGGGAATGTAGTCCCCCGGGACAAGACTGGGAATGTAGTCCCCTGGTACAAGACTGGGAATGTAGTCCACCGGTACAAGACTGGGAATGTAGTCCCCCGGGACAAGACTGGGAATGTAGTCCCCCGGTACAAGACTGGGAATGCAGTCCCCCGGTACAAGACTGGGGGATGTAGTCCCCCGGTACAAGACTGGGAATGTAGTCCCCCGGTACAAGACTGGGAATGTAGTCCCCCGGTACAAGACTGGGAATGTAGTCCCCCGGGACAAGACTGGGAATGTAGTCCACCGGTACAAGACTGGGAATGTAGTCCCCCGGGACAAGACTGGGAATGTAGTCCCCCGGTACAAGACTGGGAATGTAGTCCCCCGGTACAAGACTGGGGGATGTAGTCCCCCGGTACAAGACTGGGAATGTAGTCCCCCGGTACAAGACTGGGAATGTAGTCCCCCGGTACAAGACTGGGAATGTAGTCCACCGGTACAAGACTGGGAATGTAGTCCCCCGGTACAAGACTGGGGAAGTAGTCCCCCGGTACAAGACTGGGAATGTAGTCCCCCGGTACAAGACTGGGAATGTAGTCCACCGGTACAAGACTGGGAATGTAGTCCCCCGGTACAAGACTGGGAATGTAGTCCACCGGTACAAGACTGGGAATGTAGTCCCCCGGTACAAGACTGGGAATGTAGTCCCCCGGTACAAGACTGGGGATGTAGTCTCCCGGTACAAGACTGGGAATGTAGTCCACCGGTACAAGACTGGGAATGTAGTCCCCCGGTACAAGACTGGGAATGTAGTCCCCCGGTACAAGACTGGGAATGTAGTCCACCGGTACAAGACTGGGAATGTAGTCCCCCGGTACAAGACTGGGAATGTAGTCCCCCGGTACAAGACTGGGAATGTAGTCCACCGGTACAAGACTGGGAATGTAGTCCCCCGGTACAAGACTGGGAATGTAGTCCCCCGGTACAAGACTGGGAATGTAGTCCCCCGGTACAAGACTGGGAATGTAGTCCCCCGGTACAAGACTGGGAATGTAGTCCCCCGGTACAAGACTGGGAATGTAGTCCCCCGGTACAAGACTGGGAATGTAGTCCCCCGGTACAAGACTGGGAATGTAGTCCCCCGGTACAAGACTGGGGATGTAGTCCCCCGGTACATTCACATTCATGTTTTCGGATTATATAAATTGACTGAGATAATTAAAGGGCTCATGTAGACAGACTTCAAATGTGGTCTGAGAAATGGCTACTGGAATTTAACCCTGAAAAGTGCAATAATATGAAGATAACAGAAGCCAAATGACTTCAGCATCCTTCCCTCCAAATGAAGGGAAGACAACTTCCCTCCATGGAGAAAGAGAAAGATCTCAGGACCGACATAACTCCAACGCTGATGTTGGAGTTATATCTACAGATGTTGAGGTAATATCTACAGATATTGAGGTAATATATACAGATGTTGGAATAGATTTTAACATGAGATAATAAAAAATATAAAAAATTCAATACTGAAAATAGTTACAAGGCATTTGAAACAATTTTGAGAATAAGGATTATAAACGAAACAAAATGATGGAATTTTTTTTTTCTTTTAAGGTTATATATCAAAATTAATGGAGAAAGGAAATTATTGCATAAACAAATCAATGAGGGCGGGGCTTAGCAGCTGAAGCTCAACCGTGCAACCACATTTAGGCGCGCGACCAGTAATGTTGAGAAAGTCCCACCAGAGTACTGCTACACGTCCAGTCCTGTTGAGAAAGTCCCACCAGAGTACTGCTACACGTCCAGTCCTGTTGAGAAAGTCCCACCAGAGCACTGCTACACGACCAGTCCTGTTGAGAAAGTCCCACCAGAGCACTGCCACACGTCCAGTCCTGTAGAGAAAGTCCCACCAGAGCACTGCTACACGACCAGTCCTGTTGAGAAAGTCCCACCAGAGCACTGCTACACGACCAGTCCTGTAGAGAAAGTCCCACCAGAGCACTGCTACACGTCCAGTCCTGTTGAGAAAGTCCCACCAGAGCACTGCTACACGACCAGTCCTGTTGAGAAAGTCCCACCAGAGCACTGCTACACGTCCAGTCCTGTTGAGAAAGTCCCACCAGAGCACTGCTACACGTCCAGTCCTGTTGAGAAAGTCCCACCAGAGCACTGCTACACGACCAGTCCTGTTGAGAAAGTCCCACCAGAGCACTGCCACACGTCCAGTCCTGTTGAAAAAGTCCCACACAGGTCTTACTCTCCCGGGCTCAACGTTGGAGACATTTGTGTTCTCAAGCATGAAACACAACAATGTTTTTTTTCTCGCGAATATTGGAGAGACTGAGACGCCAAGGTTGTGGAGTACTGTGCAGGATGGTGGAGGGTTGTGGAGGGCTGAGCAGGATGGTGAAGGGTTGTGGAGGACTGTGGAGGATGGTGAAGGGTTGTGGAGTACTGTGCAGGATGGTGGAGGGTTGTGGAGGGCTGTGCAGGATGGTGAAGGGTTGTGGAGTACTGTGCAGGATGGTGGAGGGTTGTGGAGGACTGTGGAGGATGGTGAAGGGTTGTGGAGTACTGTGCAGGATGGTGGAGGGTTGTGGAGGACTGTGCAGGATGGTGGAGGGTTGTGGAGGGCTGAGCAGGATGGTGAAGGGTTGTGGAGGACTGTGGAGGATGGTGAAGGGTTGTGGAGTACTGTGCAGGATGGTGGAGGGTTGTGGAGGACTGTGGAGGATGGTGAAGGGTTGTGGAGGGCTGTGCAGGATGGTGAAAGGTTGTGGAGTACTGTGCAGGATGGTGGAGGGTTGTGGAGGGCTGTGGAGGATGGTGAAGGGTTGTGGAGTACTGTGCAGGATGGTGGAGGGTTGTGGAGGACTGTGGAGGATGGTGAAGGGTTGTGGAGGGCTGTGCAGGATGGTGAAAGGTTGTGGAGTACTGTGCAGGATGGTGGAGGGTTGTGGAGGACTGTGGAGGATGGTGAAGGGTTGTGGAGGGCTGTGCAGGATGGTGAAGGGTTGTGGAGTACTGTGCAGGATGGTGGAGGGTTGTGGAGGATGGTGAAGGGTTGTGGAGGGCTGTGCAGGATGGTGAAGGGTTGTGGAGGACTGTGCAGGATGGTGGAGGGTTGTGGAGGACTGTGGAGGATGGTGAAGGGTTGTGGAGTACTGTGCAGGATGGTGGAGGGTTGTGGAGGATTGTGGAGGATGGTGAAGGGTTGTGGAGGACTGTGGAGGATGGTGAAGGGTTGTGGAGTACTGTGCAGGATGGTGAAGGGTAGTGGAGGGCTGTGGAGGATGGTGAAGGGTAGTGGAGGACTGTGGAGGATGGTGAAGGGTTGTGGAGTACTGTGGAGGATGGTGAAGGGTTGTGGAGGACTGTGGAGGATGGTGAAGGGTTGTGGAGTACTGTGCAGGATGGTGAAGGGTTGTGGAGTACTGTGCAGGATGGTGAAGGGTTGTGGAGGACTGTGTAGGATGGTGAAGGGTAGTGGAGGGCTGTGCAGGATGGTGAAGGGTTGTGGAGGACTGTGGAGGATGGTGGAGGGTTGTGGAGGACTGTGCAGGATGGTCAAGGATACTGGAGGACTGTGCAGGATGGTGAAGGGTTGTGGAGGACTGTGCAGGATGGTCAAGGATACTGGAGGACTGTGCAGGATGGTCAAGGATACTGGAGGATTGCGCAAGGTGAAGGATTGTAGCGAACTGTACAGGATTGTGGTGCACTGTGGAGAATGTTGAAGGATTATACATAAAAAAGGGAGATTGCAGAATATAATTAAAGATAATGGCATGAGACCAAGTATGACGCCAGCCACCTCTGGTACAGATATACCCCGGAAGCGCCGCTGATATGATAAATAAACACACAAAAAAGCCCCAAAACCGGACCTTTTGTTGTTCAGGAAAGGTCAAAGTTAAATGTCAAGAAACTAACCGGGCAGGCCTTTACGGCGTACTTTCTTATGAGTCGTCGCGGAGAGCGCCCGCGAGCAGTGTGTTGTCAACACTGTGTCCCAGGCGTCATCCCGGGTAACGCGCGCGCACGGGAGACATGTTCCAACATTGTTATGCTAGACACA
>NC_091179.1:23758611-23823611 GCF_040958095.1 Procambarus clarkii
GAGAGAGACAGACAGACAGACAGACAGACAGACAGACAGACAGACAGACAGACAGACAGACAGACAGACAGACAGACAGGCAGACAGACAGGCAGACAGACATCATTAAAGCCAAATGAAGGATAATCCCGCGAGTCAGGCAAATAGCAGCACCTTATTGCCCAATCGTTGCCTAGCACGCCTGGACGAGCCTTCACGGAACAAAAACATGACTTCCTTCTCCTTACCTCTTGTGGTGTCCGGCCACCGGTCTTGTGTACAATCAAGATGATTCACTATACTACGTCTCTTGCCACACAGATTTACTCACTGTTATTGGCTGGAAGGTGATCCTTGTATCAGACAGACAGGCAGACAGACATACAGGTAGGCAGGCAGAGAGCGCCTGAAACAGACCTGCTTACACGGACACGGAAGAGGTCGTAGCTCGGGGGTAGGGAGGAGGTCGTAGCTCGGGGGGTAGGGAAGTGGTCGTAGCTCGGGGGAAGGGAAGTGGTCGTAGCTCGGGGGTAGGGAAGAGGTCGTAGCTCGGGGGTAGGGAAGTGGTCGTAGCTCGGGGGGTAGGGAGGAGGTCGTAGCTCGGGGGAAGGGAAGTGGTCGTAGCTCGGGGGTAGGGAAGAGGTCGTAGCTCGGGGGTAGGGAAGTGGTCGTAGCTCGGGGGTAGGGAAGTGGTCGTAGCTCGGGGGTAGGGAAGAGGTCGTAGCTCGTGGGTAGGGAAGAGGTCGTAGCTCGGGGGTAGGGAAGAGGTCGTAGCTCGGGGGGGGGGGGCTAGGGAAGAGGTCGTAGCTCGGGGGGTAGGTAAGTGGTCGTAGCTCGGGGGGGGAAGGGAAGAGGTCGTAGCTCGGGGGTAGGGAAGAGGTCGTAGGTCGGGGGTAGGGAAGTGGTCGTAGCTCGAGGGTAGGGAAGTGGTCGTAGCTCGAGGTTACGGAAGAGTTCGTAGCTCGGGGGTAGGGATTATGTCGTAGCTCGGGGGTAGGGATTAGGTCGTAGCTCGGGGGTACGGAGGAGGTCGTAGCTCGGGGGTAGGGAAGAGGTCGTAGTTCGGGGGTACGGAGGAGGTCGTAGCTAGGGCATAATTATGGTTTTAAGCGTAAAGCTGGTGAGAATATTCAATAAAAAGTGGTATTGTGGTGTAGAGGAAGAGGTGGTTCAGTGGTGAGCAACTTCGATTCACAGTCAGACTCACACACACAGTACTCACCTATTTGTACTCACCTATTTGTGCTTGCGGGGGTTGAGCTCTAGCTCCTTGGTCCCGCCTCTCAACTGTCAATCAACAGGTGTACAGGTTCCTGAGCCTACTGGGCTTTATCATATCTACATTTGAAACTGTGTATGGCGTCAGCCTCCACCACATCACTTCCTAATGCATTCCATTTAGTAACCACTCTGACACTGAAAAAATTCTTTCTAACGTCTCTGTGGCTCATCTGGGTACTCAGTTTCCACCTGTGTCCCCTTGTTCGCGTTCCACCAGTGTTTAATAGTTTATCCTTATCTACCCGGTCGATTCCCCTGAGGATTTTGTAGGTTGTGATCATGTCTTCCCTTACTCTTCAGTCTTCCAGTGTCGTAAGGTGTATTTCCCGCAGCCTTTCCTCGTAACTCATGCCTCTTAGTTCAGAGACTAGTCTAGTGGCATACCTTTGAACTTTTTCCAGATTCGTCTTGTGCTTGACAAGGTACGGGCTCCATGCTGGAGCCGCATACTCCAGGATTGGTCTTACATATGTGGTGTACAAGATTCTGAACGATTCCTAACCCAGGTTCCTGAACGCTGTTCTGATGTTAGCCGGCCTCGCATATGCCGCAGACGTTATTCTTTTTATGTGGGCTTCAGGAGACAGGTTTGGTGTGATATCAACTCCTAGATCTTTCTCTCTGTCTGTTTCATTAAGTACTTTATCTCCTATTGTACAGTTTGTGTGTGCTCACCTAATTGTGCTTGCGGGAGTTGAGCTTTGTCTCTTTGGTCCTGCATCTCAGCTGTAAATCAACTGGTGTACAGATTCCTGAGCCTACTGGGCTCTGTCATATATACATTTGAAACTGTGTATGGAGTCAGCCTCCACCACATCACTGCCTAATGCATTCCATTTAGTAACTACTCTGACACTGAACAAATTCTTTCTAACGTCTCTGTGGCTCATCTGGGTACTAAGTTTCCACCTGTGTCCCCTTGTTCGTGTTCCACCAGTGTTGAATAGTTTATCCTTGTCTACCCTGTCAATTCCCCTGAGGATTTTGTACTTAGTGATCATGTCTCCCCTCACTCTTCTGTCTTCCAGTGTCGTAAGGTGCATTTCCCGCAGCCTTTGTGTGTGCGTGTGTGTGTGTGTGTATGTGTGTGTGTGTGTGTGTGTGTGTGTGTGTGTGTGTGTGTGTGTGTGTGTGTGTGTGTGTGTGTGTGTGTGTGTGTGTAATGATCTGGTGCTCAGATCATTGGTTCTCCCCTCTCCCCTCCTTTCCTTCTCTCTTCTCCCCTCCTTCCCTCTCCCCTCCCCTTGGCCGTCATTCGTCTCCTTTTTTTACCCCCCCCCCTGTCGCCCATTTGTCAGGGTCAAGAGGTTGACCTGAGGGTGGTCTTGGATACCTTTGGCTTCCCCCACTCAGATTTAACCTCCAACTCCATCGGCTCTAGTGCTTTAGGACACCAACAAGGTCACAAACACTAGCCCCCCCCAGCCAATGTACTTACAACCCAACATAACACATACGCAAACAAACAACACATACAAAAATGTCAACCCATGGTGGACAGGCCACCGAACTTTCAAACCTCCTCTCTCTCTACACCCGCATCCTCTTCCTGAATTTCATCTCCCCATCCCTCTACCTCCCCCATCCTTTCCATTCCCTATGGACATCAATCCGAATCCTCTGGTTAATACCTGCTTAATGGGGTTCTGGGAGTTCTTCTACTCCCCAAGCCCGGCCCGAGGCCAGGCTTGACTTGTGAGAGTTTGGTCCACCAGGCTGTTGCTTGGAGCGGCCCGCAGGCCCACATGCCCACCACCGCCCGGTTGGTCCGGCACTCCTTGGAGGAATAAATCTAGTTTCCTCTTGAAAATGTCCACGGTTGTTCCGGCAATATTTCTTATGCTTGCTGGGAGGACGTTGAACAACCGCGGACCTCTGATGTTTATACAGTGTTCTCTGATTGTGCCTATGGCACCTCTGCTCTTCACTGGTTCTATTCTGCATTTTCTTCCATATCGTTCACTCCAGTACGTTGTTATTTTACTGTGTAGATTTGGTACTTGGCCCTCCAGTATCTTCCAGGTGTATATTATTTGATATCTCTCTCGTCTTCTTTCTAGTGAGTACATTTGGAGGGCTTTGAGACGATCCCAATAATTTAGGTGCTTTATTGCATCTATGCGTGCCGTATATGTTCTCTGTATTCCCTCTATTTCAGCAATCTCTCCTGCTCTGAAGGGGGAAGTGAGTACTGAGCAGTACTCAAGACGGGACAACACAAGTGACTTGAAGAGTACAACCATTGTGATGGGATCCCTGGATTTGAAAGTTCTCGTAATCCACCCTATCATTTTTCTGGCTGTCGCAATATTTGCTTGGTTATGCTCCTTAAACGTTAGGTCGTCAGACATTATTATTCCCAAATCCTTTACATGCTGTTTTCCTACTATGGGTACATTTGATTGTGTTTTGTACTCTGTATTATGTTTAAGGTCCTCATTTTTACCGTACCTGAGTACCTGGAATTTATCACTGTTAAACATCATGATATTTTCTGATGCCCAGTCGAAAACTTTATTAATATCAGCTTGAAGTTTTTCAATGTCTTCAGCCGAGGTAATTTTCATACTGATTTTTGTGTCATCTGGAAAGGATGATACGAAGCTGTGACTTGTATTTTTGTCTGTATCTGATATGAGAATAAGGAAAAGCAGTGGTGCAAGGACTGTACCCTGAGGTACAGAGCTTTTAACTGCACTTGGACTAGATTTTATATGGTTGACCGTTACTCGCTGAGTCCTGTTTGACAGAAAACTGAGTATCCAGCGTCCTACTTTACCGGTTATTCCCATTGACTTCATTTTGTGTGCTATCACGCCATGGTCACATTTATCGAAAGCCTTTGCGAAGTCCGTGTATATCACATCAGCATTCTGTTTTTCTTCTAATGCCTCAGTGACTTTGTCGTAGTGCTCAAGTAGCTGTGAGAGGCACGATCTTCCCGCTCGAAATCCATATTGGCCTGGGTTGTGAAGGTCATTGGTCTCCATGAAATTGGTGACCTGACTCCTAATCACTCTCTCAAATACTTTTATGATGTGCGATGTTAGTGCAACTGGTCTATAATTCTTTGCCAATGCTTTGCTCCCTCCCTTGTGTAGAGGGGCTATGTCTGCTACTTTAAGTGCATCTGGTATCTCCCCCGTGTCCAAGCTCTTCCTCCACACTATACTGAGTGCCTGTGCTACCGGCACTTTGCATTTCTTTATAAATTTTGAATTCCATGAGTCTGGACCTGGAGCCGAGTGCATGGGCATGTTTTCAATTTCTCTTTCAAAATTTAGTGCGCTCGTGTTTATATCAGTTATATTTACAGGGGTTTGAATATCCCGCATAAAGAAATTGTCTGGATCTTCCACCTTCATGTTGTTTATTGGAGTGCTAAACATGTCCTCATACTGCTTTTTTAGGATTTCACTAATTTCTTTGTCATCCTCCGTGTATGAATCTTCACTTGTACGAATAGGTCCAATACTGGCAGTGGTTTTTGCTTTTGATTTCGCATATGAGAAAAAATATTTTGGATTTTTCTTTATTTCCTGAATTGCTTTCTGTTCTAACTGCCTTTCTTCAGTTTCATATGAGTGTTTCAATTTCCGCTCGATTTCTTCAATCTCCCTATTTAAATTATTCCTTCTTTGACGGGAAATTCGTGTCTGCATAAGCAGTTCCGTTATTTTTTTCCTGCGTTTATTGTGTCGTCTGCGTTCTCTTTCTACGTTAGATCTCTTTCTGGCTTTCCTCGAAGGAACATGTTTCAGACAGACTTGATACGCTTCTGAAATCAGTTTTTCTATTCCTTCTGTAGGACTTGAATTACTTAGAACAGTTCCCCATGGAATGTTTGTAAGTTCCCTGTTTATTATCTCCCAGTCTATCCTTTTATTATTAAAATTGAATTTACTGAATAGCCCCTCTCGCTTAATCAACGTTTTAGGTCTATTCTGAGTATTGATGGTCGTTTGCACTTCAATGAGCTTGTGATCTGAGTATGTGGTATCTGATATCGTAATGTCTCTGATAATGTCTTCATTGTTCGTAAAGACCAGATCTAGAATATTTTCATTTCTCGTTGGCTCCGATATCTGCTGATTGAGTGACAATTTGTCACAGAATCTAAGTAGTTCTCTAATCTGTGGTTGGTTAGGTCCCGATAGATTTCCTGGTATAATATTATTGTTTGCTATTTTCCACCTGAGACTAGGCAAGTTGAAGTCACCTAGGAAGATAATATCAGGTATCGGGTTCTCCAAATTATCAAGGCTATTCTCTATTTTGCTTATCTGTTCAGTGAATTCCTCAGCCGTTGCATCTCTCCATCCACCTCTCATTCCTTCTCTTCCCCTCCCAGCGGTCCCTTCCCCATACCAGGCAGAGTCAAATGTCCCTACTCTTTATCTTGCAGGAGACAGGCTTGAACATAATTTATCAGTTGGTACACATTGCTCGCAGGTGCACTGGGCTCCATAGAGGCGCCTTGTTTCCCTTCTGATAGCTGGGGAGAGCTGACTCAATCTTCAGGAATTCATGTAGCCTTCCACGGCAGATCAGTGAAGGTGATTGGCTTGAGATAAGGGCCAAGTCTTTATTGGCCCTAGAGAGCCAGACCTCAGGCCTACGTGTTAAATGGTTGGCCATTGCCAGAATAATGGGTGGAGCCCTGAGGCTGTATTAGATGGTGGGAGGAGTAATCCTTCCCAGCAATAAGCTGGTAAAACAAAATTTGATCAGTGTGTCTTGGGAGTGTATTAGGAACAGGGCCGCAAGCCCGTATCCTCGGGGCTGAGGGCAGCCATCAACATCTTGGCCTTATTGCGGGTATTTAAGGTATAGTGCACTTGAGTTCATGTCCTCAGTAAATATCCATTGTGCCTCTAGGGGAATAGAATAGGGTATATGTTCAAATTTTCTTAATTTACATGTTTCATAAAATAAATTGTATAACTTGTCCAGTGGTATTCACTTAACTCCCCCCCCCCCTTGATATGTTTTGCTACTTTGTCATTTTTATGTGTTGAATTGGAACCCCCCCCCCCCCCATGTTCTCCTACAGTTAATAGATACTAAAGTTGCCCTTGGATTTAAAGTAACGTAACTTACACAAACTAATTTCACAAAATTTATTACTGAAATTCATACTACCCGGAGTCCCATGGTTACTGATGCCTTGCCTTCCTGGGGGATCGGTGATAGACACATTCAGGTATGGTTGGTCCGGAAGGTGTGGCAGTGTTTAATGAGTTTTGTTATTGTTTTTTTTTTTATAAACTAGTAACCCTTGTCCTTGATGTATCTTCCTCATTTAATATTCCTCTTATATACGTGGCAGTCCAGTGAGGGGTCATACTGGACTGTAACAGTGTTCAGCTCGGGTATTGAGTGAAGAGAGAAAGAGATTTACAACAGAGCGTCCAGAACGATCACGTGAGACGATCATAGAGGTCAGAGGGATAATACAATGGTAAACGGGTTATTACATGTGTGTGTGTGTGTGTGTGTGTGTGTGTGTGTGTGTGTGTGTGTGTGTGTGTGTGTGTGTGTTTGTGTGTGTGTTTGTTTGTGTGTGTGTTTGTGTGTGTGTGTGTGTGTGTGTGTGTGTGTGTGTGTGTGTGTGTGTTTGTGTGTGTGTGTGTGTGTGTGTGTGTGTGTGTGTGTGTGTGTGTGTGTGTTTGTGTGTGTGTGTGTGTGTGTGTGTGTGTGTGTTTGTGTGTGTGTGTGTGTGTGTGTGTGTGTGTGTGTGTGTGTGTGTGTGTTTGTGTGTGTGTGTGTGTGTGTGTGTGTTTGTGTGTGTGTGTGTGTGTGTGTGTGTGTGTGTGTGTGTGTGTGTGTGTGTGTGTGTGTGTGTGTGTGAAAAAAATTAGTAGTTAGTAACAGTTCATTGATGGATGAGAGGCAGGTAGAGAGACCCTAGAAAGTGCAGAAACCTCCTCAATACAGGTAAATGTACCAAAAGCTGTGAATTATTTCACCCAGAAATTTGCAAGAACTCTTTGGACAGGAAAGAGTGCTTCAATGCTGAATGTCCAGCTTTTCATATAAGAGGTACCAGACGAATAAAACCGACAGACTACCACTGTGAAAACAGCCACTACTCCATCGACCGGGATAATTTTTTAGCAAGAGGAGGAGGAGAAGAATGGCTAAAAATGACCAGACTCTACCACCAACTCGGTCAAATGCTAGAGAGGACGCAAACACAGTGGCCTCCTTACCAGAGCCTCAGATATTACCACCAAGTAAAGCATCCAGCACTTCCACTAACACGATAACATCATTTATATTTGCCAACATCCAGGGTATAAAAACACGCAAATCCAACAAAGTTCACTTTATAGATGGTCTCCTTCATGAGGCAAATGCAGTGTTTGCAGCCCTAACGGAAACTCACACAAAGGACTACATTGATGGTGAAATATGGATCTCAGAATACAATCTCTTCAGATGTGATAGGAAACACCGGCTTCAGGGTGGGGTCAGCCTCTACATCAAAGACACACTCATCTGTACTGAGCTGCTAAACACCTCAAATGATATGGTGGAAGTACTGATAATCAAAATAGAGATCCTAAATGTAGTTATTGTCCTTGTATATAAGTCACCGGAGGCAAACCCTCAGCAGTTTAAAGACCAACTAATGAAAATAGAGCACTGCTTGGAAAACCTCACAAATCCAGCTCCGAACATCATCCTGCTTGGGGACTTCAACCTACGGCACCTGAAATAGAAGCACCTGGCTAATACAGTAGTATCAGAAAGAATACCAGGAAGTGGCCTAAATGAACAGGCACATGCAAATGACCTGCTACGGATGTGCGACAGGTTTGCCTTAAACCAGCAAATAGTAGAACCAACTAGGAAGGAGAACACGATGGACCTCATTTTCACTAATAATGATGAATTGATTAGGAACATAATGATTACAAATACCTGTTACTCAAATCACAACTTAATTGAAGTTATGACAACCATGGGGAATAGACCTTCAAAACCAGTCCAGATTCCCGGTGGAAGACATTTCAGCAAATTCAACTTCAATAATAAACAGATAAACTGGGATAAAATAAACCAGGACTTCACAGAAATAATCTGGGAAGAACAGCTAGAAAATGCAAACCTGAACCAGTGCTTGAAAAAAATAAGCTCAGTAGCACTAGAAATATGTTCAAACCGCATACCCCTAAGAAAAAAGAGAAAGAGATGCAGATTGGAACGGGAACGTCGTTCCCTATATAGGCGAAGAAAACGAATCGCAGAACAACTTGAGAGTCGCACCCTATCTCAATAACGGCGAAGAAGGTTAGGTAGAGAAATAGAAACAATTGAACTCAAGCTACAAGAATCATACAAAACCCAGGAGAGGCAAAGAGAGCAAAAGGCCATCAGTGAAATAGAGAGAAATCCGAAATATTTTTTCTCCTATGCAAAATCAAGATCAAAAACCACATCTAGTATCGGGCCCCTGCGAAAGGGAGATGGAACTTTCACAGATGACAACAAAGAAATGAGCGAGCTACTGAGGAAGCAGTACGACTCTGTTTTCAGTGAGCCATTAAATGCACTAAAGATTGATAACCCAAATGAATTTTTCATTGATATGATACCAACATCAAATCACATATCAGACGTCGCCCTATCCCCACTAGATTTTTGAAGAAGCCATAAACAGTATGCCTATGCACTCTGCACCAGGCCCGGATTCTTGGAACTCCATATTCATCAAGAACTGTAAAAAACCACTATCGCAGGCCCTTCACATTCTGTGGAGACAAAGCCTAGATACTGGCGTTATCCCTGACATACTAAAAACAGCAGAGATAGCACCACTCCATAAAGGAGGAAATAAGACAGAGGCAAAATATTACAGACCGATAGCACTAACATCGCACATCATAAAAATCTTTGAGAGAGTGCTAAGAAGTAAGATCACAAAATACATGGAATCACAGCATCTCCATAACCCCGGACAACATGGTTTCAGAACAGGGCGCTCTTGCCTGTCACAGTTGCTGGACCACTATGATATGGCATTAGATGCCATGGAAGACAAACAAAACGCTGATGTAATTTACACAGATTTCGCAAAAGCTTTTGATAAATGTGACCATGGTGTTATTGCACATAAAATGCGTTCAAAAGGAATTACCGGAAAAATAGGCAGATGGATCTACAATTTCCTGACTGACAGAACCCAATGTGTAATAGTCAACAAAATAAAATCCAGCCCATCAACCGTGAAGAGCTCAGTCCCCGAGGTACTGTGCTTGCTCCAGTACAGTCCCCAGGGTACTGTGCTTGCTCCAGTACTTTTTCTCATCCTCATATCGGACATAGACAAGAACACAACCTATAGCACTGTATCATCCTTGGCAGATGACACTAGGATCTTCATGAGAGTTGGCAACATAGAGGACACGGCAAACCTCCAATCAGATGTAGATCAGGTCTTTCTATGGGCTACAGAAAATAATATGGTGTTTAACGAGGATAAGTTCCAGCTCATGCGCTACGGAAAAAAATAAAATATAAAAGCAGGAAACCACGTACAAAACTCAGGCAAATCATAACATAGAACGTAAAGGCAATGTAAAGGAACTGGGTGTACAATCAGCAAACATTAATAGGAATGAGTCTATACCTTCTGGGAGATCATTTACGTATCTCAGAAACAGGATGCCTCTTAAACAGGCCTCTTAAACAGAAACAGGCCTTACCTCTTTAAAGGTAAGGCCTTCTAAGGAAGGCCTTACCTTTAAAGAACACAATAAAGTAGCCGTCATGACTGCAAGAAAAATGACAGGTTGGATAACAAGAACTTTTCACACTAGAGATGCTATACCGATGATGATACTTTTCAAAACGCTTGTGCTCTCTAGAGTGGAGTACTGCTGCACAATGACAGCACCTTTCAAAGCTGGAGAAATTGCTGACCTGGAGAGCGTGCAGAGAGCCTTTACTGCTAGAATCCACTCAGTAAAATATCTAAACTACTGGGACCTACTAAAGAGCCTAAATCTCTATTCCCTTAAGCGCAGGCGGGAGAGATACATAATAATCTATACGTGGAAAATAATTGAGGGGCTGGTCCCAAACCTGCACACAGAAATAACATCACATGAGACCAGAAGACATGGCAGGATGTGCCGAATACCCCCGTTGAAAAACAGAGGTACAACAGGTACTTTGAGAGAGAACTCTAACTGGCCGACCCCTCACAGTGTTCAAGAGAGAACTATCAACATCAGAGGTCCGAGACTGTTCAACACGCTTCCACTACACATAAGGGGCATAACTGGCCGACCCCTCACAGTGTTCAAGAGAGAACTGGATAAGCACCTCCAAAGGATACCTGATAATCCAGGCTGTGACTCATACGTCAAGCTGCGAGCAGTCGCGTCCAACAGCCTGGTTGACCAGTCCAGCAACCAGGAGGCCTGGTCGACGACCGGGCCGCGGGGACGCTAAGCCCCGGGGACGCTAAGCCCCGGAAGCACCTCAAGGTAACCTCAAGGAGGCGGGCCGAAAGAGCAGAGGTCAACCCCGGCAAGCACAATTAGGTGAATACAACTAGAATACACACGCAATAGAAAGCAGAGAGTTACATTGAGGGGTGAGACCTCAGATTGGCGTGAAGTCATCAGTGGAGTCCCATAGGGCTCTGTACTTGGACCTATTCTGTTTCTGAGATACGTAAATGATATCCCAGAGGGTATAGACTCATTCCTCTTACTGTTTGCTGACGACGCCAAAATTATGAGAAGGATTAAAACAGAGGAGGACAGCTTGAGGCTTCAAGAAGACCTGGACAAGCTGCAGGAATGGTCGAACAAATGATTGTCAGCGTTTAACCCAAGCAAATGTAATGTAATGAAGATAGGTGTAGGGAGCAGGAGACCAGATACAAGGTATCATTTGGGAGATGAAATATTTCAAGAGTCAGAGAGAGAAAGACCTGGGGGTTGACATCACGCCAGACCTGTCCCCCTGAAGCTCATATCAGGAGGATAACATCAGCGGCATATGCCAGGTTGGCTAACATAAGAACGGCCTTTAGAAACTTGTGTAAGGAATCTTTCAGAACATTATATACCACATATGGCAGACCAATCCTGGAGTATGCGGCTCCAGCATGGAGTCCATATCTAGTCAAGCATAAGACTAAACTGGAAAAGGTTCAAAGGTTTGCCACCAGACTAGAACCCGAGCTGAGTGGTATGAGCTACGAGGAGAGACTACGGGAATTAAACCTCACGTACGTCACTGGGAGACAGAAGAGTTAGGGGGGACATTATCACCACATACAAGATTCTCAGAGGAATTGATAGGGTAGATAAAGACATACTTTTTAACACAAGGGGCACACGCACTAGGGAACACAGGTGGAAACTGAGTGCCCAAATGAGCCATAGAGACGTTAGAAAGAATTTTTTCAGTGTCAGAGTAGTACACAAATGGAATGCATTAGGAAGTAATGTGGTGGAGGCTGACTCCATACACAGTTTCAAGTGTAGATATGATAGAGCCCAATAGGCTCAGGAATCTGTACACCTGTTGATTGACGGTTGAGAGGCGGGACCAAAGAGCCAGAGCTCAACCCCCGCAAACACAACTAGGTGAGTACAACTAGGTGAGTACACACACACACACACACACACACACACACACACACACACACACACAGAGGCCCACCTGTCCCCAGAGGCCCACATCAAAAGAATATCATCAGCGGCATATGCTAGACTGGCCAACATAAGAACTGCCTTTAGAAACTTGTGTAAGGAATCGTTCAGAACCCTGTATACCACTTATGTAAGACGAATCCTGGAGTATGCAGCTCCAGCCTGGAGTCCATACCTAGTTAAACACAAGACAAAATTAGAGAAGATTCAGCGGTATGCCACCAGGCTCGTCCCGGAACTGAGAGGATTGAGCTACGAGGAAAGGCTAAAGGAGCTGAACCTCACATCGCTGGAAAACAGAAGAGTAAGGGGAGACATTATAACCACCTACAAAATTCTCAGGGGAATTGACAGGGTGGACAAAGACAAACTCTTCAGCACGGGTGGGACACGAACAAGGAGACACAGGTGGAAACTTAGTACCCAGATGAGCCACAGAGACGTTAGAAAGAATTTTTTCAGTGTCAGAGTAGTTAATAAATGGAATGCACTAGGCAGTGATGTGGTTGAGGCTGACTCCATACACAGTTTCAAATGTAGATATGATAGAGCCCAGTAGGCTCAGGAATCTGTACACCAGTTGATTAACAGTTGAGAGGCGGGACCAAAGAGCCAAAGCTCAACCCCTGCAAGCACAATTAGGTGAGTACAATTAGGTGAGTACACACACACCTGGGGACCAATTCATAACTGTCCAACCAGCAGCAATTGCAAGTATGGGTGAAAACAGCTTGGCGGGTCCAATACGTTTAAGAAAGATCAGAATAATATCGTGACTCTAACAGATAGTGTATCTCAGGTACACGTCTCGTGCGAGTATTATCAACGAGCACAGAATGTACTAAAGATCAAAATGAAATCCCGAGAAATGAGAACACATTTAGCAACCGAACAACAGTATTTCCGTCAATAGCAGTCCTGGAAGATTAGTGTCTACAGGTCTTACCAAGGCCTCCAGGAAGCTGGTGTAGCCACGAGTGGGATACCTGGCGCGCGTGCTATGACTGTGTGGGTAGGAGGTCGGGCTGTGGGTAGGAGGTCGGGCTGTGGGTAGGAGGTCGGGCTGTGGGTAGGAGGTCGGGCTGTGGGTAGGAGGTCGGGCTGTGGGTAGGAGGTCGGGCTGTGGGTAGGAGGTCGGGCTGTGGGTAGGAGGTCGGGCTGTGGGTAGGAGGTCGGGCTGTGGGGTCTGGGGAAGCGGGGCTGTGGGTCGGGGGCCAGTGTGGGCTGAGTTAAGAGACACGCCCCATGAAGCCCTCAACACACAACCTCTGAACACTACAACAGCAAGCCGCCGGACTCTAGAACTCGATCGAAATGTTAGAAGATCCAGTGGTGGCAAGACTACTGCAAGATGAGACGCCCCGCTCACACAGCTGCCGGCCCGAGAGCTTAGATCCACTCAATGGAAACCAAGCCCCAAAATACATCATTCCAGGATGAAATACAGTCCCCCCCCCTCACCCCCCCCCCCTTCCTCACATACAATAAGCATCACACATTAGGTATATGTGAATTCTGCTCAGTATTCATCCACAGACATCCATATATGTTGATATCCGCGAGGCAAGTCTTGCAGACTCTAGCAACTCGAGAAAGTGGAGGTAGGCGGGGGGAGAAGTAGAGGTAGATGGAGGAGAGTGAAAAGTGAAAACTGCAAATAAGTTCATGATTGGGATTAAAAGAGATAGAAATGGGGAACGAGACAGCCTTACAGACAGCAGAACACATCGCTATATAAACAGAGAGGGAGAGAGAGAGAGAAAGAGAGAGAGAGAGAGAGAGAGAGAGAGAGAGAGAGAGAGAGAGAGAGAGAGAGAGAGAGAGAGAGAGAGAGAGAGAGAAAGAGAGAGAGAGAGAGGGAGAGAGAGAGAGAGGGGGGAGAGGGGAGAGGGGGGCTGCCGGATACCAGAGGGCGGAGGAAGGACGTCCTTCACCTGGGAGCGGAAGCGCGGGAGGCCGCCGGGACGACGGGTCGTCACGACGGCCGGTAAACATGCCGCGCAAAGTATAGCACAGTGCACGGGGCCCTGAGACCCGGAGCATTGGTGCAGCAGGCGGGAGGACCTGGTGGCACACGCTCCCCTCCTGAGAGACCCGGAGCATTGGTGCAGCAGGCGGGAGGACCTGGTGGCACACGCTCCCCTCCTGAGAGAACCGGAGCATTGGTGCAGCAGGCGGGAGGACCTGGTGGCACACGCTCCCCTCCTGAGAGAACCGGAGCATTGGTGCAGCAGGCGGGAGGACCTGGTGGCACACGCTCCCCTCCTGAGAGAACCGGAGCATTGCCAGAGAAAATATTATATACTGGGATAAACTGTCAATCTCTTCTGTGGTGAAGACTGCTCTTACTGGGGTATTGTTCTAGCTCTTACTGGGGTATTGTTCTAGCTCTTACTGGGGTATTGTTCTAGCTCTTACTGGGGTATTGTTCTAGCTCTTACTGGGGAATTGTTCTAGCTCTTACTGGGGTATTGTTCTAGCTGTTACTGGGGTATTGCTTTAGCTCTGACTGGGGTATTGTTCTAGCTCTTACTGGGGTATTGTTCTAGCTCTTACTGGGGTATTGTTCTAGCTCTTACTGGGGTATTGTTCTAGCTCTTACTGGGGTATTGTTCTAGCTCTTACTGGGGTATTGTTCTAGCTCTTACTGGGGTATTGTTCTAGCTCTTACTGGGGTATTGTTCTAGCTCTTACTGGGGTATTGTTCTAGCTCTTACTGGGGTATTGTTCTAGCTCTTACTGGGGTATTGTTCTAGCTCTTACTGGGGTATTGTTCTAGCTCTTACTGGGGTATTGTTCTAGCTCTTACTGGGGGTATTGTTCAAGCTCTAACTGGGGTATTGTTCTAGCTCTTACTGGGGTATTGTTCTAGCTCTTACTGGGGGTTTTGTTCTAGCTCTTACTGGGGTATTGTTCTAGCTCTTACTGGGGGTATTGTTCTAGCTCTTACTGGGGGTGTTGCTCTAGCTCTTACTGGGGGTATTGTTCTAGCTCTTACTGGGGGTATTGTTCTAGCTCTTACTGGGGGTGTTGCTCTAGCTCTTACTGGGGGTATTGTTCTAGCTCTTACTGGGGGTATTGTTCTAGCTCTTACTGGGGTATTGTTCTAGCTCTTACTGGAGTATTGTTCTAGCTCTTACTGGGGGTATTGTTCTAGCTCTTACTGGGGGTGTTGCTCTAGCTCTTACTGGGGGTATTGTTCTAGCTCTTACTGGGGTATTGTTCTAGCTCTTACTGGGGGTATTGTTCTAGCTCTTACTGGGGGTATTGTTCTAGCTCTTACTGGGGTATTGTTCTAGCTCTTACTGGGGGTATTGTTCTAGCTCTTACTGGGGGTGTTGCTCTAGCTCTTACTGGGGGTATTGTTCTAGCTCTTACTGGGGGTATTGTTCTAGCTCTTACTGGGGGTATTGTTCTAGCTCTTACTGGGGGTGTTGCTCTAGCTCTTACTGGGGGTATTGTTCTAGCTCTTACTGGGGTATTGTTCTAGCTCTTACTGGGGTATTGTTCTAGCTCTTACTGGGGTATTGTTCTAGCTCTTACTGGGGTATTGTTCTAGCTCTTACTGGGGTATTGTGTGTGTCTACTTACTGGTGTGTCCACTCACAGGATGAGTGGCGCTGCCCAATACTGTCACTATGGCGGTGTGTCTACTGACAAGATGAGTGGCGCTGCCCAATACTGTCACTATGGCGGTGTGTCCACTCACAGGATGAGTGGCGCTGCCCAATACTGTCACTATGGCGGTGTGTCTACTCACAGGATGAGTGGCGCTGCCCAATACTGTCACTATGGCGGTGTGCCCACTCACAGGATGAGTGGCGCTGCCCAATACTGTCACTATGGCGGTGTGTCCACTCACAAGATGAGTGGCGCTGCCCAATACTGTCACTATGGCGGTGTGTCTACTCACAGGATGAGTGGCGTTGCCCAATACTGTCACTATGGCGGTGTGTTCACTCACAGGATGAGTGACGCTGCCCAATACTGTCACTATGGCGGTGTGACCACTCACAGGATGAGTGGCGCTCCCCAATACTGTCTCTATGGCGGTGTGACCACTCACAGGATGAGTGGCGCTGCCCAATACTGTCACTATGGCGGTGTGTCCACTCACAAGATGAGTGGCGCTGCCCAATACTGTCACTATGGTGGTGTGTCCACTCACAGGATGAGTGGTGCTGCCCAATACTGTCACTATGGCGGTGTGTCCACTCACAGGATGAGTGGCGCTGCCCAATACTGTCACTATGGCGGTGTGTCCACTCACAGGATGAGTGTCGCTGCCCAATACTGTCACTATGGCGGTGTGTCCACTCACAGGATGAGTGACGCTGCCCAATACTGTCACTATGGCGGTGTGTTCACTCACAGGATGAGTGACGCTGCCCAATACTATCACTATGGTGGTGTGTCCACTCACAGGATGAGTGGCGCTGCCCAATACTGTCACTATGGCGGTGTGTCCACTCACAGGATGAGTGGCGCTGCCCAATACTGTCACTATGGCGGTGTGTCCACTCACAGGATGAGTGACGCTGCCCAATACTGTCATTATGGCGGTGTGTTCACTCACAGGATGAGTGGCGCTGCCCAATACTGCCACTATGGCGGTGTGTTCACTCACAGGATGAGTGGCGCTGCCCAATACTGTCACTATGGCGGTGTGTTCACTCACAGGATGAGTGACGCTGCCCAATACTGTCACTATGGCGGTGTGTTCACTCACAGGATGAGTTGCGCTGCCCAATACTGTCACTATGGCGGTGTGTCCACTCACAGGATGAGTGGCGCTGCCCAATACTGTCACTATGGCGGTGTGTTCACTCACAGGATGAGTGGCGCTGTCCAATATTGTCACTATGGCGGTGTGTCCACTCACAAGATGAGTGGCGCTGCCCAATACTGTCACTATGGCGGTGTGTCCACTCACAGGATGAGTGGCGCTGCCCAATATTGTCACTATGGCGGTGTGTCCACTCACAGGATGAGTGGCGCTGCCCAATACTGTCACTATGGCGGTGTGTTCACTCACAGGATGAGTGGCGCTGTCCAATATTGTCACTATGGCGGTGTGTCCACTCACAAGATGAGTGGCGCTGCCCAATACTGTCACTATGGCGGTGTGTCCACTCACAGGATGAGTGACGCTGCCCAATATTGTCACTATGGCGGTGTGTCCACTCACAGGATGAGTGGCGCTGCCCAATACTGTCACTATGGCGGTGTGTCCACTCACAGGATGAGTGACGCTGCCCAATACTGTCACTATGGCGGTGTGTCCACTCACAGGATGAGTGGCGCTGCCCAATACTGTCACTATGGTGGTGTGTCCACTCACAGGATGAGTGACGCTGCCCAATACTGTCACTATGGCGGTGTGTCCACTCACAGGATGAGTGGCGCTGCCCAATACTGTCACTATGGTGGTGTGTCCACTCACAGGATGAGTGACGCTGCCCAATACTGTCACTATGGCGGTGTGTCCACTCACAGGATGAGTGGCGCTGCCCAATACTGTCACTATGGTGGTGTGTCCACTCACAGGATGAGTGACGCTGCCCAATACTGTCACTATGGTGGTGTGTCCACTCACAGGATGAGTGACGCTGCCCAATACTGTCACTATGGTGGTGTGTCCACTCACAGGATGAGTGGCGCTGCCCAATACTGTCACTATGGTGGTGTGTCCACTCACAGGATCATCACCATCACCTTCACCATGATGATGACGGTGACCTGGCCCGCTGACCGAGCCTCACCATCCACACTATCAGTCACTATACACAGGGTAATCCCCGCTGCTGACAAGGCACAAGGGGAAAGCTGCAGACCTTGATGGTGAGGCACCCAGCGTCCTTCTCCCTGTCTGCTGGGTCAGTATGGCTGGGTGGGGCTGTCTGCTGGGTCAGTATGGCTGGGTGTGGCTGTCTGCTGGGTCAGTATGGCTGGGTGGGGCTGTCTGCTGGGTCAGTATGGCTGGGTGTGGCTGTCTGCTGGGTCTGTATGGCTGGGTGGGGCTGTCTGCTGGGTCAGTATGGCTGGGTGTGGCTGTCTGCTGGGTCAGTATGGCTGTCTGCTGGGTCGGTATGGCTGGGTGGGGCTGTCTGCTGGGTCAGTATGGCTGGGTGGGGCTGTCTGCTGGGTCAGTATGGCTGGGTGGGGCTGTCTGCTGGGTCAGTATGGCTGGATGTGGCTGTCTGCTGGGTCAGTATGGCTGGGTGGGGCTGTCTGCTGGGTCAGTATGGCTGGGTGTGGCTGTCTGCTGGGTCAGAATGGCTGTCTTCTGGGCCAGTATGGCTGGGTGGGGCTGTCTGCTGGGTCAGTATGGCTGGGTGGGGCTGTCTGCTGGGTCAGTATGGCTGGGTGGGGCTGTCTGCTGGGTCAGTATGGCTGGGTGTGGCTGTCTGCTGGGTCAGTATGGCTGTCTGCTGGGTCAGTATGGCTGTCTGCTGGGTCAGTATGGCTGGGTGGGGCTGTCTGCTGGGTCAGTATGGCTGGGTGGGGTTGTCTGCTGGGTCAGTATGGCTGGGTGGGGCTGTCTGCTGGGTCAGTATGGCTGGGTGTGGCTGTCTGCTGGGTCAGTATGGCTGGGTGGGGCTGTCTGCTGGGTCAGTGTGGCTGGGTGTGGCTGTCTGCTGGGTCAGTATGGCTGTCTGCTGGGTCAGTATGGCTGGGTGGGGCTGTCTGCTGGGTCAGTATGGCTGGGTGGGGCTGTCTGCTGGGTCAGTATGGCTGGGTGGGGCTGTCTGCTGGGTCTGTATGGCTGGGTGTGGCTGTCTACTGGGTCTGTATGGCTGGGTATGGCTGTCTGCTGGGTCAGTATGGCTGGGTGTGGCTGTCTGCTGGGTCAGTATGGCTGTCTACTGGGTCAGTATGGCTGGGTGTGGCTGTCTGCTGGGTCAGTATGGTTGGGTGTGGCTGTCTGCTGGGTCAGTATGGCTGCGTGTGGCTGTCTGCTGGGTCAGTATGGCTGGGTGTGGCTGTCTGCTGGGTCAATATGGCTGGGTATGGCTGTCTGCTGGGTCAGTATGGTTGGGTGTGGCTGTCTGCTGGGTCAGTATGGTTGGGTGTGGCTGTCTGCTGGGTCAGTATGGCTGGGTGTGGCTGTCTGCTGGGTCAGTATGGCTGGGTGTGGCTGTCTGCTGGGTCAGTATGGCTGGGTGTGGCTGTCTGCCGGGTCAGTATGGCTGGGTGTGGCTGTCTGCTGGGTCAGTATGGCTGGGTGTGGCTGTCTGCTGGGTCAGTATGGCTGGGTGTGGCTGTCTGCTGGGTCAGTATGGCTGGGAGCACAACCATACAAGCAGCTGGTGGCTGGTGGAACACAACCACACTGGCAGCTGGGGGCTGGTGGAACACAACCATACAGGCAGCTGGGGGCTGGTGGAACACAACCATACAGGCAGCTGGGGGCTGGTGGAACACAACCACACTGGCAGCTGGGGGCTGGTGGAACACAACCACACTGGCAGCTGGGGGCTGGTGGAACACAACCATACAGGCAGCTGGGGGCTGGTGGAACACAACCACACTGGCAGCTGGGGGCTGGTGGAACACAACCACACTGGCAGCTGGGGGCTGGTGGAACACAACCACACTGGCAGCTGGTGGCTGGTGGAACACAACCACACTGGCAGCTGGGGGCTGGTGGAACACAACCACACTGGCAGCTGGGGGCTGGTGGAACACAACCACACTGGCAGCTGGTGACTGGTGGAACACAACCACACTGGCAGCTGGTGGCCGGTGGAACACAACCACACTGGCAGCTGGTGGCTGGTGGAACACAACCACACTGGCAGCTGGGGGCTGGTGGAACACAACCACACTGGCAGCTGGTGGCTGGTGGAACACAACCACACTGGCAGCTGGGGGCTGGTGGAACACAACCACACTGGCAGCTGGGGGCTGGTGGAACACAACCACACTGGCAGCTGGTGACTGGTGGAACACAACCACACTGGCAGCTGGGGGCTGGTGGAACACAACCACACTGGTAGCTGGGGGCTGGTGGAACACAACCACACTGGCAGCTGGGGGCTAGTGGAACACAACCACATTGGCAGCTGGTGGAACACAACCACACTGGCAGCTGGGGGCTGGTGGAACACAACCACACTGGCAGCTGGGGGCTGGTGGAACACAACCACACTGGCAGCTGGGGGCTGGTGGAACACAACCACACAGGCAGCTGGGGGCTGGTGGAACACAACCATACAGGCAGCTGGGGGCTGGTGGAACACAACCACACGGGCAGCTGGTGGCTGGTGGAACACAACCATACAGGCAGCTGGGGGCTGGTGGAACACAACCACACTGGCAGCTGGGGGCTGGTGGAACACAACCATACAGGCAGCTGGGGGCTGGTGGAACACAACCACACTGGCAGCTGGGGGCTGGTGGAACACAACCACACTGGCAGCTGGGGGCTGGTGGAACACAACCATACAGGCAGCTGGGGGCTGGTGGAACACGACCACACTGGCAGCTGGGGGCTGGTGGAACACAACCACACTGGCAGCTGGGGGCTGGTGGAACACAACCATACAGGCAGCTGGGGGCTGGTGGAACACAACCATACAGGCAGCTGGGGGCTGGTGGAACACGACCACACTGGCAGCTGGGGGCTGGTGGAACACAACCACACTGGCAGCTGGGGGCTGGTGGAACACAACCACACTGGCAGCTGGGGGCTGGTGGAACACATGTGTTGAAGGTGAACATCCTTGAACAGCGAGGCGTCAGGTGCTTCCTGTTAGTGCTGGGTACACGCCCTTCTCTCCCCGCCCACCCCTACCATGGTACACCCCGCCCACCCCTACCATGGTACACCCCGCCCACCCCTACCGTGGTACACCCCGCCCACCCTTACCATGGTACACCCCGCCTACCCCTACCATGGTACACCCCGCCCACCCCTACCATGGTACACCCCGCCCACCCCTACCATGGTACACCCCGCCCTCCCCTACCATGGTACACCCCGCCCACCCCTACCATGGTACACCCCGCCCACCCCTACCATGGTACACCCCGCCCACCCCTACCATGGTACACCCCGCCCACCCCCTACCATGGTACACCCCGCCCACCCTTACTATGGTACACCCCGCCCTTCCCTACCATGGTACACCCCGCCCTCCCCTACCATGGTACACCCCGCCCACCCCTACCATGGTACACCCCGCCCACCCCTACCATGGTACACCCCGCCCTCCCCTACCATGGTACACCCCGCCCACCCCTACCATGGTACACCCCACCCACCCCTACCATGGTACACCCCGCCCACCCTTACCATGGTACACCCCGCCCTCCCCTACCATGGTACACCCCGCCCTCCCCTACCATGGTACACCCCGCCCACCCCTACCATGGTACACCCCACCCACCCTTACCATGGTACACCCCGCCCTCCCCTACCATGGTACACCCCGCCCACCCCTACCATGGTACACCCCGCCCACCCCTACCATGGTACACCCCGCCCACCCCTACCATGGTACACCCCGCCCACCCCTACCATGGTACACCCCGCCCACGCCTACCTTGGTACACCCCGCCCACCCTTACCATGGTACACCCCGCCCTCCCCTACCATGGTACACCCCGCCCTCCCCTACCATGGTACACCCCACCCACCCCTACCATGGTACACCCCACCCACCCCTACCATGGTACACCCCGCCCACCCCTACCATGGTACACCCCGCCCACCCCTACCATGGTACACCCCGCCCACCCCTACCATGGTACACCCCGCCCTCCCCTACCATGGTACACCCCGCCCACCCCTACCATGGTACACCCCGCCCACCCCTACCATGGTACACCCCGCCCTCCCCTACCATGGTACACCCCACCCACCCCTACCATGGTACACCCCGCCCACCCCCTACCATGGTACACCCCGCCCACCCCTACCATGGTACACCCCGCCCATCCTTACCATGGTACACCCCGTCCTCCCCTACCATGGTACACCCCGCCCTCCCCTACCATGGTACACCCCGCCCACCCCTACCATGGTACACCCCGCCCTCCCCTACCATGGTACACCCCGCCCTCCTCTACCATGGTACACCCCGCCCATCCTTACCATGGTACACCCCGTCCTCCCCTGCCATGGTACACCCCGCCCACCCCTACCATGGTACACCCCGCCCTCCCCTACCATGGTACACCCCGCCCACCCCTACCATGGTACACCCCGCCCTCCCCTACCATGGTACACCCCGCCCACCCCTACCATGGTACACCCCGCCCTCCCCTACCATGGTACACCCCGCCCATCCTTACCATGGTACACCCCGTCCTCCCCTACCATGGTACACCCCGCCCACCCCTACCATGGTACACCCCGCCCACCCCTACCATGGTACACCCCGCCCACCCCTACCATGGTACACCCCGCCCACCCCTACCATGGTACACCCCGCCCTCCCCTACCATGGTACACCCCGCCCACCCCTACCATGGTACACCCCGCCCACCCCTACCATGGTACACCCCGCCCTCCCCTACCATATTACACCCCACCCACCCCTACCATGGTACACCCCGCCCACCCCCTACCATGGTACACCCCGCCCACCCCTACCATGGTACACCCCGCCCATCCTTACCATGGTACACCCCGTCCTCCCCTACCATGGTACACCCCGTCCTCCCCTACCATGGTACACCCCACCCACCCCTACCATGGTACACCCCGCCCACCCCCTACCATGGTACACCCCGCCAACCCCTACCATAATACACCCCTCCCACCCCCTACCATGGTACACCCCGCCCACCTCTACCATAATACACCCCGCCCACCCACAATGTGGTATATATAACATACACTCATGTGTATAAGTGAGAGAATATTCAGTAGTTGTGGCTGCCAGTGTTGTGAAGGACTGGACGACGTGTTGCTGTGTTAAGTAGTGGTACTTGCTGGTGTCTTGGGTGTTGCTCCTGAGTCTGGTGTTCATGTATACTAAGGTGTGTCTGTGTATTAACTTGTGTGTATGTGGTTAATAAGGCTATATACACTTATTACTGTTGTCTAGACTTTGTTTACTTATTTACTTATTTTACTTGTTTATTTATTTAATAAATTTACTTATTTGTGCTTATCACAGTAAACTGGTGTTTATGTTCTTGTAAACTGTGTTTATGTTCTTGTAAACTGTGTTTATGTTCTTGTAAATTGGTGTTTATGTTCTTGTAAACTGTGTTTATGTTCTTGTAAACTGGTGTTTTGTTCTTGTAAACTGTGTTTATGTTCTTGTAAACTGGTGTTTATGTTCTTGTAAACTGTGTTTATGTTCTTGTAAACTGGTGTTTATGTTCTTGTAAACTGTGTTTATGTTCTTGTAAACTGGTGTTTATGTTCTTGTAAACTGTGTTTATGTTCTTGTAAACTGGTGTTTATGTTCTTGTAAACTGTGTTTGTGTTCTTGTAAACTGTGTTTGTGTTCTTGTAAACTGTGTTTGTGTTCTTGTAAACTGTGTTTATGTTCTTGTAAACTGGTGTTTATGTTCTTGTAAACTGTGTTTATGTTCTTGTAAACTGTGTTTATGTTCTTGTAAACTGTGTTTATGTTCTTGTAAACTGGTGTTTATGTTCTTGTAAACTGTGTTTATTTTCTTGTAAACTGTGTTTATGTTCTTGTAAACTGTGTTTATGTTCTTGTAAACTGTGTTTATGTTCTGGTAAACTGTGTTTATGTTCTTGTAAACTGGTGTTTGTGTTCTTGTAAACTTGTGTTTGTGTTCTTGTAAACTGTGTTTGTGTTCTTGTAAACTGTGTTTGTGTTCTTGTAAACTGTGTTTGTGTTCTTGTAAACTGTGTTTGTGTTCTTGTAAACTGTGTTTGTGTTCTTGTAAACTGTGTTTATGTTCTTGTAAACTGTGTTTATGTTCTTGTAAACTGTGTTTATGTTCTTTTAAACTGTGTTTATGTTCTTGTAAACTGTGTTTATGTTCTTTTAAACTGTGTTTATGTTCTTTTAAACTGTGTTTATGTTCTTGTAAACTGGTGTTTATGTTCTTGTAAACTGTGTTTATTGTGTTGTTCTTCAGGTATTTGTTCTACACTGTGTGGATAGTGTAGAACACTAAGCTGTGATGAGTATATCACATTCTCTTACACGCTTAGTAGTAGTGGTTATCACGGAGTAACTACTCCAACTACTCTACACAAGCAGTGGAGTAGTGCTTGTTCTTCACATTACTTAGTGGAGTAGTGTTTGTTCTTCACATTACTTAGTGGAGTAGTGTTTGTTCTTCACCTTACTTAGTGGAGTAGTGTTTGTTCTTCACATTACTTAGTGGAGTAGTGTTTGTTCTCCACATTACTTAGTGGAGTAGTGTTTGTTCTCCACATAGATTGGTGCTCAACACAGTACAATGGTACGCTGACGGACTATGGTACAACTTCGTGAAGGCGTATGGTACACTGATTTACAGTGTGTTTACATGTTGATTTACATTGTGTTTAGACGTTGATTTACAGTGTGTTTAGCTGTTGATTTACAGTGTGTTTAGCGGTTGATTTACGGTGTGTTTAGCTGTTGATTTACAGTGTGATTAGCTGTTGATTTACAGTGTGTTTAGCTGTTGATTTACAGTGTGTTTAGCTGTTGATTTACAGTGTGTTTAGCTGTTGATTTACAGTGTATTTAGCGGTTGATTTACAGTGTGTTTAGCGGTTGATTTACAGTGTGTTTAAACGTTGATTTACAATGTATTTAGACGTTGATTTACAGTGTGTTTAGACGTTGATTTACAGTGTGTTTAGCGGTTGATTTACAGTGTGTTTAAACGTTGATTTACCGTGTGTTTAGACGTTGATTTACAGTGTGTTTACATGTTGATTTACAGTGTGTTTATCCGTTGATTTACAGTGTATTTAGACGTTGATTTACAGTGTATTTAGATGTTGATTTACAATGTGTTTAGCCGTTGATTTACAGTATGTTTAGCCGTTGATTTACAATGTGTTTAGACGTTGATTTACAGTGTGTTTAGCCGTTGATTTACAGTGTATTTAGCCGTTGATTTACAGTGTATTTAGCCGTTGATTTACAGTGTATTTAGCCGTTGATTTACAGTGTATTTAGCCGTTGAATTACAGTGTATATAGATGCTGATTTACATTGCGTTTAAACGTTGACTTCCTTCACAGCTTTAATCACAGAGTTTGAGTTAAAATCACGAAGACCTTCTGGTAGCAGTCGCCTACACAACATAACAATGTAGCAGATGTTCTGTAGTTCCCAACACCTGCTCCAGCCTCCACCAACACACTTCACGTTTAACGAAGCTGTTGGCGCAACGCAGATATTTGCTCGTCATCTGACACGTAATAAAGGAGACTGTTCATCCAGTGGATGGGACAGTGGTAGGGACAGTGGATGGGACAGTGGATGGGACAGTGGTTGGGATAGTGGATGGGACAGTGGATGGGACAGTGGATGGGACAGTGGTTGGGACAGTGGTTGGGACAGTGGATGGGACAGTGGATGGGACAGTGGATGGGACAGTGGATGGGACAGTGGATGGGACAGTGGATGGGACAGTGGTTGGGATAGTGGATGGGACAGTGGATGGGACAGTGGATGGGACAGTGGTTGGGACAGTGGTTGGGACAGTGGATGGGACAGTGGATGGGACAGTGGATGGGACAGTGGTTGGGATAGTGGATGGGACAGTGGATGGGACAGTGGATGGGACAGTGGTTGGGACAGTGGATGGGACAGTGGTAGGGACAGTGGATGGGACAGTGGATGGGACAGTGGTAGGGACAGTGGATGGGACAGTGGATGGGACAGTGGATGGGACAGTGGTTGGGACAGTGGATGGGACAGTGGATGGGACAGTGGATGGGACAGTGGATGGGACAGTGGATGGGACAGTGGTAGGGACAGTGGATGGGACAGTGGATGGGACAGTGGATGGGACAGTGGATGGGACAGTGGTTGGGACAGTGGATGGGACAGTGGTAGGGACAGTGGATGGGACAGTGGATGGGACAGTGGATGGGACAGTGGATGGGACAGTGGATGGGACAGTGGATGGGACAGTGGTTGGGACAGTGGATGGGACAGTGGAGGGGACGAGTTATGTGTTGAGCTTTGTTTGGGTGAGAGGCGTGGGACTTGGAGCGGCAGGTCTTACCCGCCAGAGTTGGGGAGTGGGAGTGGCGTAGTCCCCAAGACGCATAGGACGCATAGCAGCCAGGACGCATAGCAGCCGGGACGCATAGCAACCAGGACGCATAGCAGCCGGGACGCATAGCAACCAGGACGCATAGCAGCCGGGACGCATAGCAACCAGGACGCATAGCAGCCGGGACGCATAGCAACCAGGACGCATAGCAGCCAGGACGCATAGCAGCCAGGACGCATAGCAGCCAGGACGCATAGCAGCCGGGACGCATAGCAGCCAGGACGCATAGCAGCCGGGACGCATAGCAACCAGGACGCATAGCAGCCGGGACGCATAGCAACCAGGACGCATAGCAGCCAGGACGCATAGCAGCCAGGACGCATAGCAGCCGGGACGCATAGCAACCAGGACGCATAGCAGCCGGGACGCATAGCAGCCAGGACGCATAGCAGCCGGGACGCATAGCAGCCAGGACGCATAGCAGCCGGGACGCATAGCAACCAGGACGCATAGCAGCCGGGACGTATAGCAACCAGGACGCATAGCAGCCGGGACGTATAGCAACCAGGACGCATAGCAGCCGGGACGTATAGCAGCCAGGACGCATAGCAGCCGGGACGCATAGCAGCCGGGACGCATAGCAGCCGGGACGTATAGCAACCTCGGGGCCTTTCTCGGTTTATTTAGCATTTAATTAATTCTCTTTTTATATGACTGATGCAGGACTGAGACATTAATTACTTGGTTCTGTTTGTTGAACCGTTAATTAGTAATTATTAACAGTTCTGGTAATACATTTGTATTGACTCAATTTATGATTAACTGTATTTGATGAATAATATTTTAGTCAAGTATTTATCTTTGATTTTTGTTACTGTTGAGAATCTATATAATAGGGCCCACTGGGCGGGCCCTAAGCCTCTGGCTGGCCCACTGGGCGGGCCCTAAGCCTCTGGCTGGTCCACTGGGCGGGCCCTAAGCCTCTGGCTGGTCCACTGGGCGGGCCCTAAGCCTCTGGCTGGCCCACTGGGCGGGCCCTAAGTCTCTGGCTGGCCCACTGTGCGGGCCCTAAGCCTCTGGCTGGCCCACTGTGCGGGCCCTAAGCCTCTGGCTGGTCCACTGCGCGGCCCTAAGCCTCTGGCTGGCCCACTGTGCGGGCCCTAAGCCTCTGGCTGGTCCACTGCGCGGGCCCTAAACCTCTGGCTGGCCCACTGGGCGGGCCCTAAGTCTCCGGCTGGCCCACTGGGCGGGACCTAAGTCTCTGGCTGGTCCACTGGGCGGGCCCTAAGTCTCTGGCTGGCCCACTGGGCGGGCCCTAAGTCTCTGGCTGGCCCACTGGGCGGGCCCTAAGCCTCTGGCTGGCCCACTGGGCGGGCCCTAAGTCTCTGGCTGGCCCACTGGGCGGGCCCTAAGCCTCTGGCTGGCCCACTGGGCGGGCCCTAAGTCTCTGGCTGGCCCACTGGGCGGGCCCTAACCCTCTGGCTGGCCCACTGGGCGGGACCTAAGCCTCTGGCTGGCCCACTGGGCGGGCCCTAAGTCTCTGGCTGGCCCACTGGGCGGGCCCTAACCCTCTGGCTGGCCCACTGGGCGGGCCCTAAGTCTCTGGCTGGCCCACTGGGCGGGCCCTAAGTCTCTGGCTGGCCCACTGGGCGGGCCCTAAGTCTCTGGCTGGTCCACTGGGCGGGCCCTAAGTCTCTGGCTGGCCCACTGGGCGGGCCCTAAGTCTCTGGCTGGCCCACTGCGCGGGCCCTAAGTCTCTGGCTGGCCCACTGGGCGGGCCCTAACCCTCTGGCTGGCCCACTGGGCGGGCCCTAAGCCACTGGCTGGTCCACTGGGCAGGCCCTAAGTCTCTGGCTGGCCCACTGGGCGGGCCCTAAGTCTCTGGCTGGCCCACTGGGCGGGCCCTAAGTCTCTGGCTGGCCCACTGGGCGGGACCTAAGTCTCTGGCTGGCCCACTGAGCGGGCCCTAAGCCTCTGGCTGGCCCACTGGGCGGGACCTAAGTCTCTGGCTGGCCCACTGCGCGGGCCCTAAGCCTCTGGCTGGCCCACTGGGCGGGACCTAAGTCTCTGGCTGGTCCACTGGGCGGGCCCTAAGCCTCTGGCTGGCCCACTGGGCGGGACCTAAGTCTCTGGCTGGCCCACTGCGCGGGCCCTAAGCCTCTGGCTGGCCCACTGGGCGGGACCTAAGTCTCTGGCTGGTCCACTGGGCGGGCCCTAAGCCTCTGGCTGGCCCACTGGGCGGGCCCTAAGCCTCTGGCTGGCCCACTGGGCGGGACCTAAGTCTCTGGCTGGTCCACTGGGCGGGCCCTAAGCCTCTGGCTGGCCCACTGCGCGGGCCCTAAGCCTCTGGCTGGCCCACTAAGTGTTGCTTGTTTCTGTTTTACTTGGGCGGAGTATGAGTATTTATGACTCGTATGGTCGCTTCAGTAAGATTTTGTCCCACGTGTTTAACAACTTCTGCTCTGTTGAATCTAAGTTGAAATCTTAATGGGTTTGTAACTGTCCACTGTGTTGGATAATGTTCCAGTGGTCTGTTGTGGCTGTAGCTGTGCACTGTGTTAGATAATGTTCCAGTGGTGTGTCGGGTATTTTTCCACAGTACTGACATTTAATATGTTGTAAACCTTGACCATGTGGTGTTAACCTTGACCATGTGGTGTTAACCTTGACCATGTGGTGTTAACCTAGACCATGTGGTGTTAACCTAGACCATGTGGTGTAAACCTTGACCATGTGGTGTTAACCTAGACTATGTGGTGTTAACCTTGACCATGTGGTGTTAACCTTGACTATGTGGTGTTAACCTAGACCATGTGGTGTTAACGTTGACTATGTGGTGTTAACCTTGACCATGTGGTGTTAACCTTGACCATGTGGTGTTAACCTTGACCATGTGGTGTTAACCTAGACCATGTGGTGTTAACCTTGACCATGTGGTGTAAACCTTGACCATGTGGTGTTAACCTTGACCATGTGGTGTTAACCTTGACCATGTGGTGTTAACCTTGACCATGTGGTGTTAACCTTGACCATGTGGTGTTAACCTTGACCATGTGGTGTTAACCTTGACCATGTGGTGTTAACCTTGACCATGTGGTGTTAACCTTGACTATGTGGTGTTAACCTTGACCATGTGGTGTTAACCTTGACCATGTGGTGTTAACCTTGACCATGTGGTGTTAACCTTGACTATGTGGTGTTAACCTTGACCATGTGGTGTTAACCTTGACCATGTGGTGTTAACCTTGACTATGTGGTGTTAACCTTGACCATGTGGTGTTAACCTTGACCATGTGGTGTTAACCTTGACCATGTGGTGTAAACCTTGACCATGTGGTGTTAACCTTGACCATGTGGTGTTAACCTTGACCATGTGGTGTTAACCTTGACCATGTGGTGTAAACCTTGACCATGTGGTGTAAACCTTGATCATGTGGTGTTAACCTTGACCATGTGGTGTTAACCTTGACCATGTGGTGTTAACCTAGACCATGTGGTGTTAACCTAGACCATGTGGTGTTAACCTAGACCATGTGATGTTAACCTAGACCATGTGGTGTTAACCTAGACCATGTGGTGTTAACCTAGACCATGTGGTGTTAACCTAGACCATGTGGTGTTAACCTAGACCATGTGGTGTTAACCTAGACCATGTGGTGTTAACCTTGACCATGTGGTGTTAACCTTGACCATGTGGTGTTAACCTTGACCATGTGGTGTTAACCTTGACCATGTGGTGTTAACCTTGACCATGTGGTGTTAACCTTGACCATGTGGTGTTAACCTTGACTATGTGGTGTTAACCTTGACCATGTGGTGTTAACCTTGACCATGTGGTGTTAACCTTGACTATGTGGTGTTAACCTTGACCATGTGGTGTTAACCTTGACCATGTGGTGTTAACCTTGACCATGTGGTGTAAACCTTGACCATGTGGTGTTAACCTTGACCATGTGGTGTTAACCTTGACCATGTGGTGTTAACCTTGACCATGTGGTGTAAACCTTGACCATGTGGTGTAAACCTTGATCATGTGGTGTTAACCTTGACCATGTGGTGTTAACCTTGACCATGTGGTGTTAACCTAGACCATGTGGTGTTAACCTAGACCATGTGGTGTTAACCTAGACCATGTGATGTTAACCTAGACCATGTGGTGTTAACCTAGACCATGTGGTGTTAACCTAGACCATGTGGTGTTAACCTAGACCATGTGGTGTTAACCTAGACCATGTGGTGTTAACCTAGACCATGTGGTGTTAACCTTGACCATGTGGTGTTAACCTTGACCATGTGGTGTTAACCTTGACCATGTGGTGTTAACCTTGACCATGTGGTGATAACCTTCATGATGATGATAATGTTTTAATTTGTGATGTTTTAGTGCGCATGCGCAGGCCAGCGGCGGCCTGCCCTCTACCGGGGAAACACGGCAACTTAAAAATGTCGGCTGTAAATGTCCGAGGTTCCGGGAGTCGACCTGGGTTGACTTTGGTGGAGGAAGAGGAGGGCCGGTGAACCAGTTCGCCATCATCACCCCCGCCCCCCCCCCCTCCATTATGTACACCAGGATCATGGGTTACCCCTCCACGCTCCCCCATCCCCCCTACTCCCCTCCCCTTCCTCCAGCCACAACACGGAGCTACTTGAGCAACTGGACGGGTGTTCCGTAAACCTGTTTTCCGGTTGACATTTGTTACAAACTGTTGAAGAACTTGCATCCCTCCCCCCCCCCCCCTGCTCCCCCCCCCCAGCCCCCCTATATCCGCTAGTCGTTCAAGTTCGACAAGCAATTTACCTGGTTGTAAATACCCGCGGTACTTGGGTGCTGGTGTTAGTGCGTGAACTCAATGATAGGATTTGTTCACTCTAGGGTTCCAGCAGTAGTCTGGGACAACGGTGTTCCAGCAGTTGTCTGGGACAACGGTGTTCCAGCAGTAGTCTGGGACAACGGTGTTCCAGCAGTTGTCTGGGACAACGGTGTTCCAGCAGTAGTCTGGGACAACGGTGTTCCAACAGTAGTCTGGGACAACGGTGTTCCAGCAGTAGTCTGGGACAACAGTGTTCCAACAGTAGTCTGGGACAACGGTGTTCCAGCAGTAGTCTGGGACAACAGTGTTCCAACAGTAGTCTGGGACAACGGTGTTCCAGCAGTAGTCTGGGACAACAGTGTTCCAACAGTAGTCTGGGACAACGGTGTTCCAGCAGTAGTCTGGGACAACAGTGTTCCAACAGTAGTCTGGAACAACAGTGTTCCAACAGTAGTCTGGAACAACAGTGTTCCAGCAGTAGTCTGGGACAACGGTGTTCCAGCAGTAATCTGGGACAACAGTGTTCCAACAGTAGTCTGGGACAACGGTGTTCCAGCAGTAGTCTGGGACAACAGTGTTCCAACAGTAGTCTGGGACAACAGTGTTCCAGCAGTAGTCTGGGACAACAGTGTTCCAACAGTAGTCTGGGACAACGGTGTTCCAGCAGTAGTCTGGGACAACAGTGTTCCAACAGTAGTCTGGGACAACAGTGTTCCAGCAGTAATCTGGGACAACAGTGTTCCAACAGTAGTCTGGGACAACGGTGTTCCAACAGTAGTCTGGGACAACAGTGTTCCAACAGTAGTCTGGGACAACAGTGTTCCAGCAGTAGTCTGGGACAACAGTGTTCCAACAGTAGTCTGGGACAACGGTGTTCCAGCAGTAGTCTGGGACAACAGTGTTCCAACAGTAGTCTGGGACAACAGTGTTCCAACAGTAGTCTGGGACAACAGTGTTCCAACAGTAGTCTGGGACAACGGTGTTCCAGCAGTAGTCAGGGACAACAGTTTTCCAGCAGTAGTCTGGGACAACAGTGTTCCAACAGTAGTCTGGGACAACAGTGTTCCAACAGTAGTCTGGGACAACAGTGTTCCAACAGTAGTCTGGGACAACGGTGTTCCAGCAGTAGTCTGGGACAACAGTGTTCCAACAGTAGTCTGGGACAACAGTGTTCCAACAGTAGTCTGGGACAACAGTGTTCCAACAGTAGTCTGGGACAACAGTGTTCCAACAGTAGTCTGGGACAACAGTGTTCCAGCAGTAGTCTGGGATAACAGTGTTCCAGAAGTAGTCTGGGACAACGGTGTTCCAGCAGTAGTCTGGGACAACAGTGTTCCAACAGTAGTCTGGGACAACAGTGTTCCAACAGTAGTCTGGGACAACAGTGTTCCAACAGTAGTCTGGGACAACAGTGTTCCAACAGTAGTCTGGGACAACGGTGTTCCAGCAGTAGTCTGGGACAACGGTGTTCCAGCAGTAGTCTGGGACAACAGTGTTCCAACAGTAGTCTGGGACAACAGTGTTCCAACAGTAGTCTGGGACAACAGTGTTCCAACAGTAGTCTGGGACAACAGTGTTCCAGCAGTAGTCTGGGACAACAGTGTTCCAACAGTAGTCTGGGACAACGGTGTTCCAGCAGTAGTCTGGGACAACAGTGTTCCAACAGTAGTCTGGGACAACAGTGTTCCAGCAGTAGTCTGGGACAACAGTGTTCCAACAGTAGTCTGGGACAACAGTGTTCCAGCAGTAGTCTGGGACAACAGTGTTCCAGCAGTAGTCTGGGACAACAGTGTTCCAACAGTAGTCTGGGACAACAGTGTTCCAACAGTAGTCTGGGACAACGGTGTTCCAACAGTAGTCTGGGACAACAGTGTTCCAACAGTAGTCTGGGACAACAGTGTTCCAGCAGTAGTCTGGGACAACGGTGTTCCAACAGTAGTCTGGGACAACGGTGTTCCAGCAGTAGTCTGGGACAACAGTGTTCCAACAGTAGTCTGGGACAACAGTGTTCCAGCAGTAGTCTGGGACAACAGTGTTCCAACAGTAGTCTGGGACAACAGTGTTCCAGCAGTAGTCTGGGACAACAGTGTTCCAACAGTAGTCTGGGACAACAGTGTTCCAACAGTAGTCTGGGACAACGGTGTTCCAACAGTAGTCTGGGACAACAGTGTTCCAACAGTAGTCTGGGACAACAGTGTTCCAACAGTAGTCTGGGACAACGGTGTTCCAACAGTAGTCTGGGACAACAGTGTTCCAACAGTAGTCTGGGACAACAGTGTTCCAGCAGTAGTCTGGGATAACAGTGTTCCAACAGTAGTCTGGGACAACAGTGTTCCAACAGTAGTCTGGGACAACAGTGTTCCAACAGTAGTCTGGGACAACGGTGTTCCAACAGTAGTCTGGGACAACGGTGTTCCAACAGTAGTCTGGGACAACAGTGTTCCAACAGTAGTCTGGGACAACAGTGTTCCAGCAGTAGTCTGGGACAACAGTGTTCCAGCAGTAGTCTGGGACAACGGTGTTCCAACAGTAGTCTGGGACAACGGTGTTCCAACAGTAGTCTGGGACAACGGTGTTCCAACAGTAGTCTGGGACAACAGTGTTCCAACAGTAGTCTGGGACAACAGTGTTCCAGCAGTAGTCTGGAACAACAGTGTTCCAACAGTAGTCGGGAACATTGTTCTGTAGTCCGCAGAGAAACACTGAACGAAAACTCTATATAACGCCGACCTCTTGGGCTAGACGGTAGAGCGACGGTCTCGATTCATGCAGGTCCGCGTTCAATCCCCCGACTGTCCATAAGTGGTTGGGCACCATTCCTTCTCCCCGTCCCATCCCTAATCCTTATCCTGACCCCTTCCAGGTGATATATAGTCGCAATGGTTTGGCGCTTTCTCCTGAGAGTTCCCTTCACTTCCCTAACACCCAAGTCTAATTGGTTTAAAACGAACAATTCCCCATTCCTAATTACTATTGTCATCGTTATCTGCATCACCATAGTTACCATCGTTGTCACTACCAACAGTCATTTTCACTATCACCAGCATTATGACAGTCATCTTATCATCATCACTATACCGTATGATGAGTTCCTGCAGCGTCTCATCAAGGCTACATCCGTTTAATTCATATAGAGGACTGTGCGGCGGTGATCCGCCTGCCACACCCGGACCAGGAAACACCCGACAACCATCTTTAACCAACAGAAAAAAGTCTGTAAACAAAAAAATAGTTCCAGTGAGGTGTTGACGGGATCACCTTAGGGACGGCGAGGGTCCACAGGCCTCCACATTACTGTCTCCACACACACGGCCCGGTGTCACCCGTCTGTCTCCACACACACGGCCCGGTGTCACCCGTCTGTCTCCCCACACACGGTCCGGTGTCACCCGTCTGTCTCCACACACACGGCCCGGTGTCACCCGTGTGATCGGTCACTGTCTGATCGGTCACCTGGTCCGTGATCGCCTACAGGATTGGTCTAGTCCAGGGAGCACTTTGTACTGCTGCTTCTGGTCTAGGGAACACTTTCTACTTGTGTGTGTGTGGTCTAGATAGCAGGTTTTAATAGTGTGTTTCTAGTGCAGGGAGCACTTTTGGTGGGGTGTGAGCTGCGGCCCCTGGCGGCTGTCCCTGGAGGCTGTCCCTGGCGGCTGTCCCTGGAGGCTGTCCCTGGAGGCTGTCCCTGGAGGCTGTTCCTGGAGGCTGTCTCTTGAGGCGGCCCCCTGGAGGCTGTCCCTGGAGGCGGTCTCTTGAGGCGGTCCCCTGGAGGCGGTCTCTTGAGGCTGTCCCTGGAGGCGGTCTCTTGAGGCGGTCCCCTGGAGGCTGTCCCTGGAGGCAGTCCCCTGGAGGCTGTCCCTGGAGGCTGTCCCTGGAGGCAGTCCCCTGGAGGCTGTCCCTGGAAGCGGTCTCTTGAGGCGGCCCCCTGGAGGCTGTCCCTGGAGGCGGTCCCTGGAGGCAGTCCCTGGAGGCGGTCCCTGGAGGCTGTCCCTGGAGGCTGTCCCTGGAGGCTGTCCCTGGAGGCGGTCCCTGGAGGCAGTCCCTGGAGGCTGTCCCTGGAGGCTGTCCCTGGAGGCTGTCCCTGGAGGCGGTCCCTGGAGGCAGTCCCTGGAGGCTGTCCCTGGAGGCTGTCCCTGGAGGCTGTCCCTGGAGGCGGTCCCTGGAGGCAGTCCCTGGAGGCTGTCCCTGGAGGCTGTCCCTGGAGGCTGTCCCTGGAGGCTGTCCCTGGAGGCGGTCCCTGGAGGCAGTCCCTGGAGGCTGTCCCTGGAGGCTGTCCCTGGAGGCGGTCCCTGGAGGCTGTCCCTGGAGGCTGTCCCTGGAGGCTGTCCCTGGAGGCTGTCCCTGGAGGCTGTCCCTGGAGGCTGTCCCTGGAGGCGGTCCCCTGGCGGCTGTCCCCTGGAGGCGGTCCCCTGGCGGCTGTCCCCTGGAGGCGGTCCCCTGGCGGCTGTCCCCTGGAGGCTGTCCCTGAAAGCGGTCTCTTGAGGCTGTCCCTGGAGGCTGTCCCTGGAGGCTGTCCCTGGAGGCTGTCCCTGGAGGCGGTCTCTTGAGGCTGTCCCTGGAGGCTGTCCCTGGAGGCTGTCCCTGGAGGCTGTCCCTGGAGGCTGTCCCTGGAGGCGGTCTCTTGAGGCGGTCCCCTGGCGGCTGTCCCCTGGAGGCTGTCCCTGAAAGCGGTCTCTTGAGGCGGTCCCTGGAGGCTGTCCCTGGAGGCGGTCTCTTGAGGCGGTCCCTGGAGGCTGTCCCTGGAGGCGGTCTCTTGAGGCGGTCCCTGGAGGCTGTCCCTGGAGGCTGTCCCTGGAGGCTGTCCCTGGAGGCGGTCTCTTGAGGCGGTCCCTGGAGGCTGTCCCTGGAGGCTGTCCCTGGAGGCGGTCTCTTGAGGCTGTCCCTGGAGGCTGTCCCTGGAGGCTGTCCCTGGAGGCTGTCCCTGGAGGCGGTCTCTTGAGGCGGTCCCCTGGCGGCTGTCCCCTGGAGGCTGTCCCTGGAGGCTGTCCCTGGAGGCGGTCTCTTGAGGCGGTCCCCTGGCGGCTGTCCCCTGGAGGCGGTCCCCTGGAGGCTGTCCCTGAAAGCGGTCTCTTGAGGCGGTCCCTGGAGGCTGTCCCTGGAGGCGGTCTCTTGAGGCGGTCCCCTGGCGGCTGTCCCCTGGAGGCGGTCCCCTGGAGGCTGTCCCTGGAAGCGGTCTCTTGAGGCGGCCCCCTGGAGGCTGTCCCTGGAAGCTGTCCCTGGAGGCTGTCCCTGGAGACGGTCCCTGGAGGCTGTCCCAGGAGACGGTCCCTGGAGACAGTCCCTGGAGACGGTCCCTGGAGGCTGTCCCTGGAGGTGGCCCCTGAAAGCGGTCCCTGGAGGCGGCCCCTTTAGGGACAGCTTCCAACCTTCAAAATCTCATTCAGCTGTGTATGGAGGCGTGACCCCTAATTACAAGGGGAATCCAAACGAAAATTTGAAACCCACACTGCAGGTAAATACTGCATGGTGGAAAGTACTGTAAATGCATTGTTAGCCTAAACTACCCATAGCAATTGCCGTGTCAGATCTTAATGATGTACCTGAATGGGAATTAAATCATGCACTAAAGATGAGCAAATCAACTGCTCCTGGAGATGCCGGTATTACTTACAGTCTACTGAGATTAGTCTCACACGTACCAGGTAATCCACTATTAGTGTTGTACAGAATGAGTTTACGTGAAGGAGTATTACCTGATGCTTGGACCAAGAGTGTCATTGTTCTCATCCCCAAACCACACTCAGATAATTATAGACCCATATCTCTAACATCGTGTGTTTGTAAAGTGCTTGCACGTGTTGTTCTTAACCGACTCATGTATCGTATACAGGGGCACCTGTCACCCCAAATGTGACACTCAAAACTCAAATGTCGAATACATTATGTGTCAACTTTGTGACAGTGTCGAATACACCATGTGTCAACTTTGTGACAGTGTCGAATACACCATGTGTCAACTTTGTGACAGTGTCGAATACACCATGTGTCAACTTTGTGAAAGTGTCGAATACACCATGTGTCAACTTTGTGAAAGTGTCGAATACACCACGTGTCAACTTTGTGAAAGTGTCGAATACACCATGTGTCAACTTTGTGAAAGTGTCGAATACACCATGTGTCAACTTTGTGACAGTGTCGAAAACATCACGTGTCAACTTTGTGAAAGTGTCGAATACACCACGTGTCAACTTTGTGACAGTGTCGAAAACATCACGTGTCAACTTTGTGACAGAGAAAACATGCACTCCCCTGAACATTATATTGTAGAATGTCCCATATTGACTAACTTTCGCCCTCCTGGACTGAGGTATGCTGAACTGTGTAAGTACTATATGAGTACTGCAATCCTTGATATATTGTACTTGTATGTAAAAAGACACCTCGAACACTGTTGATGTAGGACAGACGTAAATCTGTGTATTTCTGTATGTAGAATAAATTAGCATTTTAAAAGCACTACAATCACCTTCTGTGGTTGACTGTTCAATAAGTCGCTGAACTATATGTTTAACAGATTTCTAACCCTGTCCATGGAGGACAGAAGAAAATGTATATATGCTGATTAGCATTGTAAATGTCTGGCCACGTCTGTGGCAGAAAATAAAACGGCATTACCATTTATCGGAAATAAAGAAACCAAAGTCATGTCCAGAATTTGACGAATGTTCTGAAGAAACTTGTATTACCAAATAAGTAGTAGAGCAGTTTAACCTGTGATCCAGGTCACTTCAAACATTTCTGGATTCCAGATGAATTCCGGGTTTCAAGTTCAACTTTACGGTGCCCCTGAGAAAATATTCTAGGCCTATGCTAGGCCTATGCATGACACAGTAGTGGATAAAATACCGTCTGGCCGGCATGTGACGGAGCCACTGTGCAACATTGCACTTAGTGTTCAACTGTAGTGCCAACACTAATTTACAATCAGCAAGTCTGGAACAGTGAATTTTGAACTCCAGTCGGTGAACTTAATGATGTTCTGCTAATGTTCCTCAAGGAAATGGTGTGTGTATACCTAAGACATCTGCACTACAGGTCCACGAGATGGTCTTCAAGAGATGGTCTTCAAGAGATGGTCTTCAAGAGATGGTCTTCAAGAAATGGTCTTCAAGAGATGGTCTTCAAGAGATGGTCTCCAAGAGATGGTCTCCAAGAGATGGTCTTCAAGAGATGGTGTCCAAGAGATGGTCTCCAAGAGATGGTCTCCAAGAGATGGTCTCCAAGAGATGGTCTCCAAGAGATGGTCTCCAAGAGATGGTGTTCAAGAGATGGTCTTCAAGAGGTGGTCTTCAAGAGATGGTCTCTAAGAGATGGTCTTCAAGAGATGGTCTTCAAGAGATGATCTCCAAGAGATGGTCTCCAAGAGATGGTCTCCAGGAGATGGTGTCCAAGAGATGGTCTTCAAGAGATGGTCTCCAAGAGATGGTCTCCAAGAGATGGTCTCCAAGAGATGGTCTCCAAGAGATGGTGTTCAAGAGATGGTCTCCAAGAGATGGTGTTCAAGAGATGGTCTCCAAGAGATGGTCTCCAAGAGATGGTCTCCAAGAGATGGTCTCCAAGAGATGGTGTTCAAGAGATGGTCTTCAAGAGATGGTCTTCAAGAGATGGTCTCTAGGAGATGGTCTTCAAGAGATGGTCTTCAAGAGATGATCTCCAAGAGATGGTCTCCAAGAGATGGTCTTCAAGAGATGGTCTTCAAGAGATGGTCTCCAGGAGATGGTGTCCAAGAGATGGTCTTCAAGAGATGGTCTTCAAGAGATGATCTCCAAGAGATGGTCTCCAAGAGATGGTCTTCAAGAGATGGTCTTCAAGAGATGATCTCCAAGAGATGGTCTCCAGGAGATGGTGTCCAAGAGATGGTCTCCAGGAGATGGTGTCCAAGAGATGGTCTTCAAGAGATGGTCTTCAAGAGATGGTCTTCAAGAGATGGTCTCCAAGAGATGGTCTCCAGGAGATGGTGTCCAAGAGATGGTCTTCAAGAGATGGTCTCCAAGAGATGGTCTCCAAGAGATGGTCTCCAAGAGATGGTGTTCAAGAGATGGTCTCCAAGAGATGGTGTTCAAGAGATGGTCTCCAAGAGATGGTCTCCAAGAGATGGTCTCCAAGAGATGGTCTCCAAGAGATGGTGTTCAAGAGATGGTCTTCAAGAGATGGTCTTCAAGAGATGGTCTCTAGGAGATGGTCTTCAAGAGATGGTCTTCAAGAGATGATCTCCAAGAGATGGTCTCCAAGAGATGGTCTCCAAGAGATGGTCTTCAAGAGATGGTCTTCAAGAGATGGTCTTCAAGAGATGGTCTCCAAGAGATGGTCTCCAAGAGATGGTCTCCAAGAGATGGTCTCCAAGAGATGGTCTCCAAGAGATGGTCTTCAAGAGATGGTCTTCAAGAGATGGTCTCTAAGAGATGGTCTTCAAGAGATGGTCTTCAAGAGATGATCTCCAAGAGATGGTCTCCAAGAGATGGTCTCCAGGAGATGGTGTCCAAGAGATGGTCTTCAAGAAATGGTCTCCAGGAGATAGTGTCCAAGAGATGGTCTCCAAGAGATGGTCTCCAGGAGATGGTGTCCAAGAGATGGTCTTCAAGAAATGGTCTCCAGGAGATGGTGTCCAAGAGATGGTCTCCAAGAGATGGTCTCCAGGAGATGGTGTCCAAGAGATGGTCTTCAAGAAATGGTCTCCAAGAGAACTACCAAGATTGTACCACATTTGAATAACAGACAGATGCAGAAACATTATCAGGACCCACAGTAACATACAGATTGGCTTCAGTGCTGCTTGGGGCTACTTAGTCTTTAGCACAGACAACCTTGACCGAACAGAGGAATCAACTTTTCCCAATAAAGACAATATATGCCACAACTTGTACGTGAATAAATATCAGGGGAGGACTAATACCATCACTAAACTCTTTCAGAATTCCTCTGACTTAAACAAAGTTGTAGCGGAAGACTTCCAACTGCCTAGTGCGATGCTTCTTAAGTGAAAAGTCGGTCTTGATCATTTAATGATTAAACCAGCACTAAAACCATCATCAAATCAGACCTCAAATATTCAAAATTTTCGACTCATTTGATCATCTTAGTCCCGTAACAGTTCGAGGATGAGTTTTGGTGCAAAAGATCAAGCAGACCAGATGGGAAGAACACCTTTCTCCAGAACTGTATCAGGCATGGGAGGAAATATCAGACGGACAAGTCCAAGCTGATCAAACTGCCATCCCTTATAATCCAATTGAGGAAGAAGTACTGACAACCTTGCATGTGTTTAGTGACGCCTTTAACAAGGCCCATGATGCCTGTTGTGTTGTTAACAGTCACTGTTGTCAACCTGCGAGGCAAGTTACCACACACAAAGCCACTCTGACTTTGCCACACATGGAATTAACAACGTTGTTGACCAGACCACACACCAGAAGGTGATGGGACGACGACGTTTCGGTCCGTCCTGGACCATTCTCAAGTTGATTGTGAAACTTGAGAATGGTCCAAGACGGACCGAAACGTCGTCGTCCCTTCACCTTGTAGTGTGTGGTCTGGTCAACATTCTTCAGCCACGTTATTGTGACTCATCGCTTAATTAACAACGTTATCAACAGACACACACACATTGACCCGTCAGATCATTCACACCCTGTAAGCCATTAACATTACTAAACATGTCGTTTGGTCTGACAACAACGCTGTGCTTAGTGAGTAAGAAATAAATAGCAAAATTATGTCAGTAACAGTCGAGGACAATTACTCGTAATGATACGAGTTCTTGCACATACCAACCGAAGGTAATCTATCTGATGACTTGTCCAGGGAACTGATTACTTGTCCAGAGAAATGATTACTTGTCCAGGGAACTGATTACTTGTCCAGAGAAATGATTACTTGTCCAGGGAACTGATTACTTGTCCAGGGAACTGATTACTTGTCCAGGGAACTGATTACTTGTCCAGGGAACTGATTACTTGTCCAGGGAACTGATTACTTGTCCAGGGAAATGATTACTTGTCCAGAGAACTGATTACTTGTCCAGGGAACTGATTACTTGTCCAGGGAAATGATTACTTGTCCAGGGAACTGATTACTTGTCCAGAGAAATGATTACTTGTCCAGGGAAATGATTACTTGTCCAGAGAACTGATTACTTGTCCAGGGAAATGATTACTTGTCCAGAGAAATGATTACTTGTCCAGGGAAATGATTACTTGTCCAGGGAACTGATTACTTGTCCAGGGAACTGATTACTTGTCCAGGGAAATGATTACTTGTCCAGAGAACTGATTACTTGTCCAGGGAACTGATTACTTGTCCAGGGAAATGATTACTTGTCCAGAGAAATGATTACTTGTCCAGGAAATGAAGTTAGAGGAGCTCAGACAAGCCAAATGATGGTGTCGTGAGCCCAAGCGTTCTCGCAGCTCACTCTCTTGATATGAAAAGCGTCAAATGTGAAGGGATCACATAGCATGCAGGGGGGGGGGCGGGGTTCTATATGCCCGTTAACGAAACCTGTACATCTTTTATCAATCATGGCGGCTGTGTTGACACAGATTAAACAGTTTACGAGGCTGGAACCCTCACAACCTGAGTGTGTTGTCATTATAAACAACCTCGGAGCTCATATTAACGTGTTTACTAACGGTAAACAAAGGCACCATGAGCCAGGGAAGATGTACAGGTTCCGTGAGTGTTTGTGTACATCCTCGGTGCATCCTGGTCTTGAAGAGTTCATTTCCATTAACCTGTCATGGCTAATTGTCAGTAGTCCTTCGTTGCGTCAATATTACGGTGTTGTAAGTCCCCCGATGGCACCAGGATCCTTACGTTGTGGTGGATATCACTATCGCACTAATAGTGAGCATAGGTTGGTAGGTGATATCTTGAGGATAGCTTCAGAGGATTTCGGGGCTTAACGTCCCCGCGGCCCGGTCCTCGACCAGGCCTCCTTTTTGTTACACACCCCCAGGAAGCAGCCCGTAGCAGATGTCTAACTCCCAGGAACCTATTTACTGCTAGGTGAACAGGTGGCATCAGGGTGAAAGAAATTCTCCCTCATTTGTTTCCGCCTCCACCGGGGATCGTACCTGGAACCTCAGGACTACGAATCCCGAGCGCCGTCCACTCAGCCGCCAGACCCCTTATAGTTCCATAGTCCTGTCAGGTCAGGGTATAGTTTGAGCAGTGTGTGGACGGTACTTGGGTTAGACGGTAGAGCGACGGTCTCGCTTCATGCAGGTCGGCGTTCAATCCCCTCAGACCGTCCATAAGTGGTTGGGCACCATTCCTTCCCCCCGTCCCATCCCAAATCCTCATCCTGACCCCCCCCCCCCCTTCCATGTGCTTCATAGTCGTAATGGCTTGGCACTTCCCCCTGATAGTCGCCTTCCCTTACACAGAAAAGGTCAAATTGATGACCTTATAAATGTAAGTCATCAATCATAAGGAATACTTTCTCGCACTTAATTGGCACAGTCATTAGTCTTACCAAGCCTTGAAGAGCCTCAGACTTCCTTGTCAGCCTCACACTCAGCCTTGAGGGCACGAACTATCTCACGCCTGGTTAAGGCTCAAGCTGAAATTGCCTTTTAATGCTGAGATGTTAATCAAGGTCGGTTATAACGAGGTGCCGGTTATTAGGGACGGTTGCTTAATTAACTCCTGCAAGGGGGGGGGGGGAGGAGAGGTAAGGGGGGGGGGGGAGGTGAGGTAAGGGGGGGAGGTGAGGTAAGGGGGGGGGAGGTGAGGTAAGGGGGGGAGGTGAGGTAAGGGGGGGAGGTGAGGTAAGGGGGGGGAGGTGAGGTAAGGGGGGGGGAGGTGAGGTAAGGGGGGGGAGGTGAGGTAAGGGGGGGGAGGTGAGGTAAGGGGGGGGAGGTGAGGTAAGGGGGGGAGGTGAGGTAAGGGGGGGGAGGTGAGGTAAGGGGGGGGGGAGGTGAGGTAAGGGGGGGGAGGTGAGGTAAGGGGGGGGGAGGTGAGGTAAGGGGGGGGGAGGTGAGGTAAGGGGGGGAGGTGAGGTAAGGGGGGGAGGTGAGGTAAGGGGACTGGGTACGATTGTAGTGATTGTTCTCTCCTTCTCACCTACATAACCTGATTGTGTACACGTGTACATATGTAGAGAGCAGGTCACGGAAATATGTAACTCAACGCGTATATGTGAAGTGAAAGTGATAACGTTTCGGTCCATCCTGGACTTGATAATGGTCAACGATGGACCGAAATGTCGTCACATAATGGTCCACGACGGACCGAAACGTCGTCACATAATGGTCCATGATGGACCGAAACGTCGTCACATAATGGTCCACGACGGACCGAAACGTCGTCACATAACGGTCCACGACGGACCGAAACGTCGTCACATAATGGTCCACGACGGACCGAAACGTTGTCACATAAGGGTCCACGATGGACCGAAACGTCGTCACATAAGGGTCCACAACGGACCGAAACGTCGCCACATAAGGGTCCACGACGGACCGAAACGTCGTCGCATAAGGGTCCTCGACGGACCGAAACGTCGTCACATAAGGGTCCACGACGGACCGAAACGTCGTCACATAAGGGTCCACGACGGACCGAAACGTCGTCACATAAGGGTCCACGACGGACCGAAACGTCGTCACATAAGGGTCCACGACGGACCGAAACGTCGTCACATAATGGTCCACGACGGACCGAAACGTCGTCACATAAGGGTCCACAACGGACCGAAACGTCGTCACATAAGGGTCCACAACGGACCGAAACGTCGTCACATAAGGGTCCACGACGGACCGAAACGTCGTCACATAATGGTCCACGACGGACCGAAACGTCGTCACATAATGGTCCACGATGGACCGAAACGTCGTCACATAATGGTCCACGACGAACCGAAACGTCGTCACATAATGGTTTACGATGGACCGAAACGTCGTCACATAACGGTCCACAACGGATAGAAACGTCGTCACATAATGGTCCACGATGGACCGAAACGTCGTCACATAAGGGTCCACGACGGACCGAAACGTCGTCACATAAGGGTCCACGACGGACCGAAACGTCGTCACATAATGGTCCACGACGGACCGAAACGTCGTCACATAATGGTCCACGACGGACCGAAACTTCGTCACATAATGGTCCACGACGGACCGAAACGTCGTCACATAATAGTCCACGATGGACCAAAATGTCGTCACATAATGGTCCACGATGGACCGAAACGTCGTCACATAATGGTCCACGACGGACCGAAACGTCGTTACAAAGGGTCCACGACGGACCGAAACATTGTCATTTTCATTTCATTTCACATACATGTAGGCTGGGATATTAAAAAAAAATTATTTTGAAAAAAACAAAATCTTCCACGCAGGTTAACTGCCAAAGCTGTGCTACGGTATGTTCAAAAGACTCTATAGATGAAAATGACAGACAACGTGAACTAGACCAATGGAGACAAATGTGTGACATTGGTGATATGCTAAGAAATGTTCCTGGACTTATATATAGTATTGAAATAGATAATATGTATTAAGTGGACTAATAATATCAATCTATATAATGCTTACTGTAAATGCACAAATAACTAAGTTATTCGTGCATCCCTGAAAAAAAGGTTCTCAGATTTACATCACAAAGTAACAACTGAACACATCGATATTGTATGTCTCCAGGAGTGCAGAGTTCCCGCAAGATCCTCACCCCCGAAATTGCCCTCATTTGTTTCTTACAACCTCAGATCCAGTAACTCTTGCATTCTATACATCAAGCAATCCCTACCCCATCAACTTCTGCCAGAAAAACAAACTGCCGGTCAACAGTATCATGGAGTGAGGATCTATGTGGGCAACTCTGTTCTCAATATATTTAATCTATTTGCTCCAGCAGGAAAGTTAAATTATATTGATCTTCCGGCCTGCGCTCAAGCAGAGCCAACCATCATTCTTGGTGACTACAATGCTAGACACAAGGACATTGGTGGCTCTCGCTTCAGTAACGGTAACGGGAATCAACTGCTGTCGCTACTAAATAGTCACCAAGATGTGCAGATTGTGGGTGACCTTGAACCCACGCATATTTGTGGAGGCATTCGAGACTTCTGTGTTGGTTTCAACGTCTCTCACGTCTGGTGCACGTCATCTATTGTAACAGATTTGTTGTCAGATCATCACCCTAGATTGACTACTCTATGTATAGGAAATACCATCCTGCCCGGTGGGATTTTCAAACGCAAACGGCTCAGTGTTCCTCCTGCTCGACGTGAAGACTTTGTTGCTCATGTGTCAGAGCGGTACAGCACTTATGATCCCTCTACAGTCCAGACATTTAACGACGGTCTAGAACAGAGCATTCAGATGTTTGCTGACCCTTTAGGTCGACCCCCTGCACCATCCAATAGTCGAAACGGTATGAAAGGTAATAAACGCCATGCCTATTACAATGACCCCAAACTGCGTACTTTGAAATGCACTGCCAGACGAGTTGGGCTTGCATATAGGGAAACACGTACGCCAGCAATGCTCAAGCTCTTTCAGAAAGCCCTAGCCAAGGCGAGGGAGCGCATGACAGAGCTCAGGCAAGATAACTGGGTAACTAGCTCAGGCAAGATTGTTAACAGTCTCAACTCTCACACCCCCCTCAGCCAGGCATGGAAGGATATTAAAAGAATTAAAAGCGATAAGCTCGGCCAAGTAGCACACCCTCATCCTCTACACAGAGCAAACGAGTTAGTCGATGCTTGGGCAACCACCTCTAGCTTCAATAATCTTCCCCCAGACACACAGTTCAGATTAAATGCTGGTTACGGAGGTCGAGAAAGGCTCGTTGACTTCATGCTCCACAAGGAAGATGAATGCAACGTGCCATTTACTGAGTTTGAATTACTCGCGGCCCTAAACAAAGGCAAAGCCACATCCCCCGGTGAAGATGGTATCACTTATGACATATTGCGTCTGCTCCCTTTAGTACCAGGGAATCCCCTGCTTGAGCTGTATAATATGAGCTATGTTACTGGGGAGCTTCCTAACTCTTGGACCAACAGTATAATCATTCCAATTCCCAAGACAAATCAAGAGAATGCTCTCCGCCCAATTTCCCTTACTAGCTGCATTTGCAAAACATTCGAGAGAATGGTCCTAAACCGTCTCCTCCATAGAATAAGAACCATGCTATCCCCCCAGATATATGGCTTCATGCATGGAAGGAGTGTGCATCATTGCATCACCACCTTTCTTACCCTGCGCACTGAAAAGACATACCACCTTCCTAGATCTTAAGTCTGCCTTTGATATTGCAAATAGACATGTTATCTTGAGTGAGCTTGCAAGAATGAATATTGGTGGTCGGCTTCTTTGTTGGATCAGGGGTTACTTATCCAACAGAAAGTCATCTGTATTTTTCCAGGGGCATAGGAGTGTAACAAGAGACTTTGAACTAGGTACCCCGCAGGGTGGTGTCCTCAGTCCTACCTTGTTTAATATCTTAATAAACACGCTGTTAATCTCCGTACCAAGCAAACCCAACGTCCACATCATTAGCTATGCTGATGATATAATGATACACACCACTGGGTATGCTGATTATATGATGATACACACCACTGGGTATGCTGATGATATGATGATACACACCACTGGGTATGCTAACACGCAGAACACTCTTAACTCTGTATTAGACTCATGTCAGGACCTAGGTTTAGTCATCTCAGCAGAGAAAACAGATACACAATCGGCGTCCACCCAGGCAGGGAGGAACTGTGCGCAAGATACAACTGTCTGATGGCTCCCAGACTGACTATGTAAACAGATTCAAATACCTTGGCCTTGAGGTGCCACTGTATGGTCCTGTTGTATTCAGACTCTGTCGTCAGTATAAAGAGAGGCTCCGAGCTCTCAAGGCTGTTGCAGGTTATCACTCAGACTATGGTGCCAATGTCACAATTGTCAAAATGATGTACCTTGCATACATCAGATCTTTAGTGGATTATGCTGCACCTCTGTTTGCCTTGATGCCTGAAAGAAAACTTGGAGGGCTTGAAAATGGCAGAACGAAGCCTTGAGGATAATCCTTGGGTGCCCTCGTACCACAAAGATGCTTAACATGAGAAAGGAACTTAATATTCCGAGCGTTGTTGATCGTGTTTCTGAAATTAACTGTCAAATTGGTATAAAAATGCTTAGGCTAACTCACCCTAACCCTTGCACAGAAGCCCTCCAGAATTTCTTTATTGAAGGTCAGCATTGTTCCAAATGGATAACTAAAAATGGAACTGAATTCAAAACATATTAGATTTATCATTTGTACCAAGCGAGACAACAACGGCACTTTCCTGCACCGTGGAAGATTTCCAGTTTTAATCCCTCCCTTTCCACCCAAGAAGCAAATTAGAGATCAGCCCAAGCTTCGTCTTGAGGCAAAGCTCAACGCCTTAAGCCATATTGATGCTCTGTCCACAGAGCATTCTGTTTCTCAAATCATATACACTGATGGTTCCCTACACCGCACCACGGGTGCAGCTGGGAGTGCAGTTGTCCTGACAATGGGCGATGGCTTGTACTTTGAGTGGGGAGTCCGTATAAACAACTGGGCCTCTACCCTTCAGACTGAACAATTTGCCTTGATCCTTGCACTGAAATGTGTACAAGTCTCCAAACTTGATACATTAATTGTAAGTGACTCCTTATCATCCTTAAATGCTCTCAACTCTTTAAGACATAACTGTAACATGCTCGTGTCCGAAGCTAGACACAAATACAACAAAATTATTAATGATGGTAACAGAGTCCATTTCATGTGGTCTCCATCTCATGTTGGCCTCCGAATGCATGATAGAGCTGATAAGTTAGCCAAAGAATCTGCCTTTAAAGGAGCCGTTGAGTGTAACCTTGGATTGTCAATGAGCAATCAGAGAGCAGCAGTACACCGAGAACTTCAACAAGATCTTGTAGATCTGAGGCTAAGTGAAATTGACACCAGTAATTCCATCTATCATCATACTATCATGCAAGAGGAGCCACACATCTATGGATCATCCAATAAAATCAGCAGACTTCTAGATGTTACTACTGCTCGGCTTAGACTCGGCTACAAGTATCTCTGGGAATTATTATCTGCTGATGTAGACCTGACCAAATGTAAACTGTGTCAACAAAATTATTCGCACACCCTGCGTCACTATGTGATGGAGTGCGAAAAGATACGTGAATTTAGAGACAATTCTATAACCAATGTTCCAGCGATGTGTCAATATTTCATTCAAAATGATCTGCTACCAGAAATTTTAGCCAAATATCCCCAGTTTGCTAACTGTAGGTAGTAACTAAGTGATTGTAACCTATCCACCGCTGCCCACTGGATGGGGGGCGGTGTGCAGGACAAACATATCAATTGTGACACTAGCTCTCCACATATGTCAGTTGCTTAATTTAGAACCTGTACTTGAGGTCGATCTCGAACCCATTGTTGATGTGATGACTTATATTGAATTTTGTAACTAGCTCATCAAGATTGTAACTTGTTTAGCTAAATGAATTGTGGGGTTCAGTCCCTGAGCCCATTATGTGCCTCTGTAACCCTTTCCACTATCGCCCACAAGATGGGTATGGGGTGCATAATGAATGAATTAAACTAACTCACTTTACCAGCGGCCGAGTCATTTTCCCACAGAGCTTAGTCTGTGGGGAAATGATCCCCAGCACCCATACCCTAACACCCAGTGATCCCAGCACCCATACCCTAACACCCAGTGATCCCAGCACCCATACCCTAACACCCAGTGATCCCAGCACCCATACCCTAACACCCAGTGATCCCAGCACCCATACCCTAACACCCAATGATCCCAGCACCCATACCCTAACACCCAGTGATCCCAGCACCCATACTCTAACACCCAATGATCCCGGCACCCATACCCTAACACCCAGTGATCCCAGCACCCATACCCTAACACCCAGTGATCCCAGTACCCATACCCTAACACCCAGTGATCCCCAGCACCCATACCCTAACACCCAATGATCCCAGCACCCATACCCTAACACCCAGTGATCCCAGCACCCATACTCTAACACCCAATGATCCCGGCACCCATACCCTAACACCCAGTGATCCCAGCACCCATACCCTAACACCTAGTGATCCCAGCACCCATACCCTAACACCCAGTGATCCCAGCACCCATACCCTAACACCCAATGATCCCAGTACCCATACCCTAACACCCAGTGATCCCCAGCACCCATACCCTAACACCCAGTGATCCCCAGCACCCATACCCTAACACCCAGTGATCCCCAGCACCCATACCCTAACACCCAGTGATCCCAGTACCCATACCTTAACACCCAGTGATCCCCAGCACCCATACCCTAACACCCAGTGATCCCCAGCACCCATACCCTAACACCCAGTGATCCCAGTACCCATACCCTAACACCCAGTGATCCCCAGCACCCATACCCTAACACCCAGTGATCCCCAGCACCCATACCCTAACACCCAGTGATCCCAGTACCCATACCCTAACACCCAGTGATCCCCAGCACCCATACCCTAACACCCAGTGATCCCCAGCACCCATACCCTAACACCCAGTGATCCCAGTACCCATACCCTAACACCCAGTGATCCCCAGCACCCATACCCTAACACCCAGTGATCCCCAGCACCCATACCCTAACACCCAGTGATCCCCAGCACCCATACCCTAACACCCAGTGATCCCCAGCACCCATACCCTAACACCCAGTGATCCCCAGCACCCATACCCTAACACCCAGTGATCCCAGCACCCATACCCTAACCTAACCTTATATGGTGTCTGGGGTCACCTTATACTGTGTCTGGGGTCACCTTATACAGTGTCTGGGGTCACCTTATATGGTGTTTGGGGTCACCTTATACGGTGTATGGGGTCACCTTATATGGTGCCTGGGGTCACCTTATACGGTGTCTGGGGTCACCTTATACGGTGTCTGGGGTCACCTTATATGGTGCCTGGGGTCACCTTATACGGTGTCTGGGGTCACCTTATATGGTGTCTGGGGTCAGCTTATATGGTGCCTGGGGTCACCTTATATGGTGTCTGGGGTCACCTTATATGGTGCCTGGGGTCACCTCACAGTGTCTGGGGTCACCTCACAGTGTCTGGGGTCAGCTTATATGGTGCCTGGGGTCACCTTATAAGGTGTCTGGGGTCACCTTATATGGTGTCTGGGGTCACCTTATATGGTGCCTGGGGTCACCTTATATGGTGTCTGGGGTCACCTCACAGTGTCTGGGGTCACCTCTCACAGTGTCTGGGGTCACCTCTCACAGTGTCTGGGGTCACCTCATACTGTCTGGGGTCACCTCATACTGTCTGGGGTCACCTCACAGTGTCTGGGGTCACCACACAGTGTCTGGGGTCACCACACAGTGTCTGGGGTCACCTCACAGTGTCTGGGGTCACCACACAGTGTCTGGGGTCACCACACAGTGTCTGGGGTCACCTCACAGTGTCTGGGGTCACCTCTCAGTGTCTGGGGTCACCACACAGTGTCTGGGGTCACCTCACACTGTCTGGGGTCACCACACAGTGTCTGGGGTCACCTCATACTGTCTGGTGTTACCTCACAGTGTCTGGGGTCATCACACAGTGTCTGGGGTCACCTCACAGTGTCTGGGGTCACCACATAGTGTCTGGGGTCACCACACAGTGTCTGGGGTCACCACATAGTGTCTGGGGTCACCACACAGTGTCTGGGGTCACCACACAGTGTCTGGGGTCACCACACAGTGTCTGGGGTCACCTCACAGTGTCTGGGGTCACCACATAGTGTCTGGGGTCACCACACAGTGTCTGGGGTCACCACATAGTGTCTGGGGTCACCACACAGTGTCTGGGGTCACCACACACAGTGTCTGGGGTCACCACACACAGTGTCTGGGGTCACCACACACAGTGTCTGGGGTCACCACACACAGTGTCTGGGGTCACCTCACACAGTGTCTGGGGTCACCTCACAGTGTCTGGGGTCACCTCACAGTGTCTGGGGTCACCACACACAGTGTCTGGGGTCACCTCACACAGTGTCTGGGGTCACCACACACAGTATCTGGGGTCACCTCACACATTGTCTGGGGTCACCACACACAGTATCTGGGGTCACCTCACAGTGTCTGGGGTCACCTCACTGTGTCTGGGGTCACCACACACAGTGTCTGGGGTCACCTCACACACTGGGAGGCTAGAGGGACCATGAACCATTGTTGTTGTTGTTGTGATAACGCTTATCGTCTCGTGCAACATAAATATTCAATAAGAAATGGGCGGGAATCGAATGCAAAATGTTTATATGTCACACTTGTCAGTCATGTCATCACCTGGGAGCCGGTGACGTGTGCTACTTACAACAATGGCTTCCTTGCAGCTAATTGGATAGATTCAGCACTAATTAGTCACTGGAATAATGCACTTAATGCCAGTTAAGGAATGGTGAACGTTGACTCCTTTTCTTGCAAGCCAATTTTTTGGGGATGTTCAGATTTCTGCCCAAAATGAAAGTGCTTATATTTGTTGCTATGTACAATATGTAGAGATGGATCAGCAGAATGTTCACTTTTGTGTTATTTATTTTTGACAAACGTGAAAGTTTTTTAACCGTTTTTTTTTTATTATTATTATTATTATTATTATTATTAACAAGCTTAGGTATACACAGCAATGTGCTGCTATCATATTCTATATGAAATACTACAGAGTGTAATAGAAAACTAGCTATATCACCCAATGTCCCCATCTTAAAGGTTGGTTAGTCATACATGGAGTCGGGAGAGAACATGAGATGTGAGGCTGATCTATTAGCCTCCATTATCACCCTCTGGGTCCAACACAAGAATATCTTCCAATATTCCTGAGTGTATGAAGTAATTAGAGAGCTCAAAGTACCTCATACCATTAGGTCTGAAGGCACTTATAACAGGGGCCATCACAGATATAGTGTTGGAGAGCGTGTCCCAGCTCTTGTTCACATAGTTTACACTTGGAATGTTCACCATTGGGGAGATGCCTTACCTGCAGCCACCTGCCACAGATATCGCTGTCCCAGCCTAATTCTGGCCATTACAATGTCACACTGTCTAGTGGATGTTTAACGCTGCCCGTACATATAATTCTCGGTTCTAAACATGTCATAGCTTTTTATATCCGTGCTTTCAGGCCATTGTGGGTCAGTGACTGCTCTTCTGTCTTCCCTAATTTCATGAAATATTGCGGCTTTTACAGCAGCGATGGGAGAGCCCAGATCCAACTCAACTTCAGGCTTATCACAGACATGGCTTTAGCTGCCATGTCTGTGTCGTCGTGCTGGACAACACTGTTACGAACCTTACCTCCTGTGGGAGTTAGTTTGTATTAAAGGGGTTGGTTAGAGAATGGTTCTGAAATAAATCTGCAGCTGGTAACTGGGAGGTCGCGAGTGACCAGTAACACTCCGCCAATAAAAGTAGTGCCCTTCACCTGGAGATTGTTTCGGAATAACGAGTATTGGAAAAGCTAAACTATGTGTGGGAAAAATGGACTCAATGAAAAATCCTGCGTTTGGGAATATGGTAAATGAAATCAATAAAAGGATTGATTGGTAATGTTAAAGAATAGAGTATTAAGGGGCGATGGCGTAAGAGAGGCAGACGCCATCTTTTCTTGACGCGGAGCACCAGCTGTCTGACTTGCCCTCGTTTTATCAGGGATTTCTCCAACCATGCAATCAGATAAGCCTTTATATAATAGCAACAGGGTTGCAAGGGAGGGTAGAGTACACTGACAGTCTTCTGAGCAGTATTCTTGAGAGCCCAGGTTCCCTAGAGGTTTATATATATGTGTGGCACCTGTTGAGAGATGTGGTAGTCATCATTTTTGTCCATGTGTGACCTTCAGAATGACCTTTGAGTTGCAAGGCGTGAAAAATGTATTGTCGCATGTGTTATAAATATATATTTGTGTCATTAATCTACTAGGATGTTTCCCTACACCTTGAATTCCCTCCTTGGCTCAAGTAAAAGCCTCTCTTCCCCCCCCCCCCCCCTTAGACAACATTAAAATTACACGACCACACCACACCCCAACACGTGATAAACACCTGTGTGAGATGCTCTCCATACACATGAGACTCTGAAACTCTTGCCCTAAGTAGCAAGAGTGCTCTATGCATTAATAATGTTGTTTATGATGGATATTACAGCATTCTAAGTATGTATTCTGCATGCAACATACATATGAGACCTAACCTAAGCTCTCCTTGTAATCCAATATACACTTAGGCCTAATATAGAAGATATATGTTATACTGAGTATCGGAATATTGTACTTTGGTTTAGGATTTATTTTGTCTAGGCTCTATAAAATGAATAGAACAAAAAGTGGCTTATCTTCTTGAGGTTATCTTGAGATGATTTCGGAGCTTAGCGTCCCCGAGGCCCGGTCCTCGACCTGGCCTCCTTTTTGTTACACATCCCCCAGGAAGCAGCCCGTAGCAGCTGTCTAACTCCCAGGTACCTATTAACTGCTAGGTAACAGGGGCATCAGGGTGAGAGAAACATTTTGCTCATTTTTCTCCGCCTCCACCGGGGATCGAACCCGGAACCTCAGGACTACGAATCCGAAGCGCTGTCCACCCAGCTGTCAGGCGTCCCTTGGGGGGTCCATCACTACATATTACAACTTTGTACGAAATAGTTACTATATGTACTATTATTTCACCAGGTCTGAAGTTCTCAGCTGGTTTCCTCTTTTCATTAACTTTTTCCCTTTTTCCTTCCAAACTTACTTCATTCTGCTTCCCACTTAATCTTTTTTCCTTTTTCCTCTTGCCTGACTTCCTTCCTCTACTCCATTATTACACTTCTCTCCTCCTCCATATTCTCCATCCTTTCCTTCCATCCGCTCCTATATTCTCTGCTTCTTTACTTCCATTCTTCTCTATTTACTTACTTCATGCTTTAAAGCTATATATTGTCTCTCCTTAACCTCTACTTATTTTTCTATTTCCCTCACACTATTCTCCCCTCACACCGTTCCTTACCTTATCCTTCTACATATTACCTTCTTGATTGCTATTCTCTCTTCTATTTCTTTTTATCTCTTTTCTTACTTTTATAATCCTCTAATTCCTAATTAATGCCAGCTTGGAGATGGTAATATTTACTGTTGTGTCAGAGGTGCAGTTGTTGGGAGGCATGTGAGCGTGACCCAGACGGGTTGTGTTAGCCAGTGTTGACATGGGGAGGTCGGGAGCACAAGGGCAGTGTGGTGAGGAACGGATGAGAGAAGTTTGTTGTGGTTATAAGGTTCTGTGTAAACACTAGATGTGTCTCCATTATGGACAGGTATGGGGTGTGTGTGTGTCTCTCTCTCTCTCTCTCTCTCTCTCTCTCTCTCTCTCTCTCTCTCTCTCTCTCTCTCTCTCTCTCTCTCTCTCTCTCTCTCTCTCTCGCTCTCTCTCTCTCTCGCTCTCTCTCTCTCTCGCTCTCTCTCTCTCTCTCGCTCTCTCTCTCTCTCGCTCTCTCTCTCTCTCGCTCTCTCTCTCTCTCTCTCTCTCTCTCTCTCTCTCTCTCTCTCTCTCTCTCTCTCTCTCTCTCTCTCTCTCTCTCTCTCCCTCTCTCTCTCTCTCTCTCTCTCTCTCTCTCTCTCTCTCTCTCTCTCTCTCTCTCTCTCTCTCTCTCTCTCTCTCTCTCTCTCTCTCTCTCTCGCTCTCTCTCTCTCTCGCTCTCTCTCTCTCTCTCTCTCTCTCTCTCTCTCTCTCTCTCTCTCTCTCTCTCTCTCTCTCTCTCTCTCTCTCTCTCTCTCTCTCTCTCTCTCTCTCTGTCTCTCTCTCTCTTCCCCTATTGCTTCATGTTCTCTGCATCACTGCCTTTTAGTCGCGAGAGTTTGAGTTGAATGGCTGCGTGGTGTCCCGTCCCCGGAGTGGCTGCGTAGTTCCAGCACGTCTTACTGCCCCCCAGGTGGCCGCGAGGGTGCTCCCCCCCCCCCCCTGGTGGTAGCGAGGGTGAAGGTGAGCGTGAGGCGGCCACCCTTCCCACTCCCATATTAAGGGGAGGTCAGCCTGGGCTTGTGCATTCACCTCCGGGGGTCACGTCAACGCGGGCTGGTGCCTCTCCTCCGTGCAGTGTGAGGCGCCGCACTCAACACGTCCCGGGGCTTTGTCTCATAGGCCATCATAGATTGTGAGGACACGGCAGAAGGATTATATAGTTGTCCCCGGCCATAGTATAGTTCTCCCCGGCCATAGTATAGTTGTTCCTGACCATAGTATAGTTGTTCCCGGCCATAGTATAGTTGTTCCCGGCCATAGTATAGTTGTTCCCGGCCATAGTATAGTTGTTCCTGACCATAGTATAGTTGTTCCTGGCCATAGTATAGTTGTTCCCAGCCATAGTATAGTTGTTCCTGGCCATAGTATAGTTGTTCCTGGCCATAGTATAGTTGTTCCCAGCCATAGTATAGTTGTTCCCGGCCATAGTATAGTTGTTCCTGGCCATAGTATAGTTGTTCCTGGCCATAGTATAGTTGTCCCCGGCCATAGTATAGTTGTTCCCGGCCATAGTATAGTTGTCCCCGGCCATAGTATAGTTGTTCCTGGCCATAGTATAGTTGTCCCCGGCCATAGTATAGTTGTTCCCGGCCATAGTATAGTTGTTCCTGGCCATAGTATAGTTGTCCCCGGCCATAGTATAGTTGTCCCCGGCCATAGTATAGTTGTTCCCGGCCATAGTATAGTTGTTCCCGGCCATAGTATAGTTGTTCCTGGCCATAGTATAGTTGTTCCCAGCCATAGTATAGTTGTTCCCAGCCATAGTATAGTTGTTCCTGGCCATAGTATAGTTGTTCCCAGCCATAGTATAGTTGTTCCCGGCCATAGTATAGTTGTTCCCGGCCATAGTATAGTTGTTCCCGGCCATAGTATAGTTGTTCCCGGCCATAGTATAGTTGTTCCCGGCCATAGTATAGTTGTTCCCGGCCATAGTATAGTTGTTCCCAGCCATAGTATAGTTGTTCCCGACCATAGTATAGTTGTTCCTGGCCATAGTATAGTTGTTCCCAGCCATAGTATAGTTGTTCCCGGCCATAGTATAGTTGTTCCCAGCCATAGTATAGTTGTTCCCAGCCATAGTATAGTTGTTCCGGGCCATAGTATAGTTGTTCCCGGCCATAGTATAGTTGTTCCCGGCCATAGTATAGTTGTTCCCAGCCATAGTATAGTTGTTCCCAGCCATAGTATAGTTGTCCCTGGCCATAGTATAGTTGTTCCCGGCCATAGTATAGTTGTTCCCGGCCATAGTATAGTTGTTCCCAGCCATAGTATAGTTGTTCCTGGCCATAGTATAGTTGTTCCTGGCCATAGTATAGTTGTTCCCGGCCATAGTATAGTTGTTCCCAGCCATAGTATAGTTGTTCCTGGCCATAGTATAGTTGTTCCCAGCCATAGTATAGTTGTTCCTGGCCATAGTATAGTTGTTCCTGGCCATAGTATAGTTGTTCCTGGCCATAGTATAGTTGTTCCCGGCCATAGTATAGTTGTTCCTGGCCATAGTATAGTTGTTCCTGGCCATAGTATAGTTGTTCCCGGCCATAGTATAGTTGTTCCCAGCCATAGTATAGTTGTTCCTGGCCATAGTATAGTTGTTCCTGGCCATAGTATAGTTGTTCCTGGCCATAGTATAGTTGTTCCCGGCCATAGTATAGTTGTTCCCGGCCATAGTATAGTTGTTCCTGGCCATAGTATAGTTGTTCCTGGCCATAGTATAGTTGTTCCTGGCCATAGTATAGTTGTTCCTGGCCATAGTATAGTTGTTCCCAGCCATAGTATAGTTGTTCCCGGCCATAGTATAGTTGTTCCCAGCCATAGTATAGTTGTTCCTGGCCATAGTATAGTTGTTCCTGGCCATAGTATAGTTGTTCCCAGCCATAGTATAGTTGTTCCTGGCCATAGTATAGTTGTTCCCAGCCATAGTATAGTTGTTCCCGGCCATAGTATAGTTGTTCCCAGCCATAGTATAGTTGTTCCCAGCCATAGTATAGTTGTTCCGGGCCATAGTATAGTTGTTCCCGGCCATAGTATAGTTGTTCCCGGCCATAGTATAGTTGTTCCCAGCCATAGTATAGTTGTTCCCAGCCATAGTATAGTTGTCCCTGGCCATAGTATAGTTGTTCCCGGCCATAGTATAGTTGTTCCCGGCCATAGTATAGTTGTTCCCAGCCATAGTATAGTTGTTCCTGGCCATAGTATAGTTGTTCCTGGCCATAGTATAGTTGTTCCCGGCCATAGTATAGTTGTTCCCAGCCATAGTATAGTTGTTCCTGGCCATAGTATAGTTGTTCCCAGCCATAGTATAGTTGTTCCTGGCCATAGTATAGTTGTTCCTGGCCATAGTATAGTTGTTCCTGGCCATAGTATAGTTGTTCCCGGCCATAGTATAGTTGTTCCTGGCCATAGTATAGTTGTTCCTGGCCATAGTATAGTTGTTCCCGGCCATAGTATAGTTGTTCCCAGCCATAGTATAGTTGTTCCTGGCCATAGTATAGTTGTTCCTGGCCATAGTATAGTTGTTCCTGGCCATAGTATAGTTGTTCCCGGCCATAGTATAGTTGTTCCCGGCCATAGTATAGTTGTTCCTGGCCATAGTATAGTTGTTCCTGGCCATAGTATAGTTGTTCCTGGCCATAGTATAGTTGTTCCTGGCCATAGTATAGTTGTTCCCAGCCATAGTATAGTTGTTCCCGGCCATAGTATAGTTGTTCCCAGCCATAGTATAGTTGTTCCTGGCCATAGTATAGTTGTTCCTGGCCATAGTATAGTTGTTCCCAGCCATAGTATAGTTGTTCCTGGCCATAGTATAGTTGTTCCCAGCCATAGTATAGTTGTTCCCGGCCATAGTATAGTTGTTCCCAGTCATAGTATAGTTGTTCCTGGCCATAGTATAGTTGTCCCCGGCCATAGTATAGTTGTTCCTGGCCATAGTATAGTTGTCCCCGGCCATAGTATAGTTGTTCCTGGCCATAGTATAGTTGTTCCCGGCCATAGTATAGTTGTTCCTGACCATAGTATAGTTGTTCCCGGCCATAGTATAGTTGTTCCCGGCCATAGTATAGTTGTTCCTGACCATAGTATAGTTGTTCCTGGCCATAGTATAGTTGTTCCTGGCCATAGTATAGTTGTTCCCGGCCATAGTATAGTTGTTCCTGACCATAGTATAGATGTTCCTGGCCATAGTATAGTTGTTCCCGGCCATAGTATAGTTGTTCCCGGCCATAGTATAGTTGTTCCTGACCATAGTATAGTTGTTCCTGGCATTTGTATAGTTGTTCCTGGCCATAGTATAGTTGTTCCCGGCCATAGTATAGTTGTTCCTGACCATAGTATAGTTGTTCCTGGCCATAGTATAGTTGTTCCTGGCCATAGTATAGTTGTTCCTGGCCATAGTATAGTTGTTCCTGGCCATAGTATAGTTGTTCCTGACCATAGTATAGTTGTTCCTGACCATAGTATAGTTGTTCCTGGCCATAGTATAGTTGTTCCTGGCCATTGTATAGTTGTTCCTGGCCATAGTATAGTTGTTCCCGGCCATAGTATAGTTGTTCCTGACCATAGTATAGTTGTTCCCGGCCATAGTATAGTTGTTCCTGACCATAGTATAGTTGTTCCTGGCCATAGTATAGTTGTTCCTGGCCATTGTATAGTTGTTCCTGGCCATAGTATAGTTGTTCCCGGCCATAGTATAGTTGTTCCTGACCATAGTATAGTTGTTCCTGGCCATTGTTTAGTTGTTCCTGGCCATAGTATAGTTGTTCCCGGCCATAGTATAGTTGTTCCTGACCATAGTATAGTTGTTCCTGGCCATAGTATAGTTGTTCCTGGCCATAGTATAGTTGTTCCTGGCCATAGTATAGTTGTTCCTGGCCATAGTATAGTTGTTCCTGGCCATAGTATAGTTGTTCCCGGCCATAGTATAGTTGTTCCTGGCCATAGTATAGTTGTTCCTGGCCATAGTATAGTTGTTCCTGGCCATAGTATAGTTGTTCCTGGCCATAGTATAGTTGTTCCTGGCCATAGTATAGTTGTTCCTGGCCATAGTATAGTTGTTCCCGGCCATAGTTTAGTTGTTCCTGACCATAGTATAGTTGTTCCTGGCCATAGTATAGTTGTTCCTGGCCATAGTATAGTTGTTCCTGGCCATAGTATAGTTGTTCCTGGCCCTTATATACATGTTGAGCGTCGTGTACATGTTGCTGACTCTCCACAGAGCGTCGACGCGGCTGCTGCTCCTTGCGTCGCCTGTTTACCAACCACTTGGGCTGGACGGTAGAGCGATGGTCTCGCTTCATGCAGGTCAGTGTTCAATCCCCGACTGTCCATAAGTTGTTGGGCACCATTCCTTACCCCCGACCCATCCCAAATCCTTATCCTGACCCCCTCCAAGTGCTATATAGCCGTAATGGTTTGGTGCATTCTTCTGATAGTTCTCTTCCCTTCTATTGTACATGACGAGTGAGGTAATTTGTTCCTTCTGTTGTCATTCAGGACCATTATCAAGTCCTGGACCATTATCAAGTCCTGGACCATTATCAAGTCATGGACCATTATCAAGTCCTGGACCATTATCAAGTCCTGGACCATTATCAAGTCCTGGACCATTATCAAGTCCTGGACCATTATCAAGTCCTGGACCATTATCAAGTCCTGGACCATTATCAAGTCCTGGACCATTATCAAGTCATGGACCATTATCAAGTCCTGGACCATTATCAAGTCCTGGACCATTATCAAGTCCTGGACCATTATCAAGTCCTGGACCATTATCAAGTCATGGACCATTATCAAGTCCTGGACCATTATCAAGTCCTGGACCATTATCAAGTCCTGGACCATTATCAAGTCCTGGACCATTATCAAGTCTTGTACCATTATCAAGTCCTGGAGCATTATCAAGTCCTGGACCATTATCAAGTCCTGTACAATTATCAAGTCAAGGACAATTATCAAGTCCTGTCCCATTATCAAGTCTTGTACCATTATGAAGTCCTGAACCATTATCAAGTCCTGTACAATTATCAAGTCCTGAACCTTTATCAAGTCCTGTACCATTATCAAGTCCTGGACCATTATCAAGTCATGAACCATTATCAAGTCCTGTATCATTATCAAGTCCTGGACCATTATCAAGTCCTGTACAATTATCAAGTCTTATACCATTATCAAGTCCTGGACCATTATCAAGTCCTGAACCATTATCAAGTCCTGAACCATTATCAAGTCTTGTACCATTATCAAGTCCTGTACCATTATCAAGTCCTGTACCATTACCAAGTCTTGTACCATTATCAAGTCCTGGACCATTATCAAGTCCTGAACCATTATCAAGTCCTGAACCATTATCAAGTCCCGGATCATTATCAAGTCCTGGACCATTATCAAGTCCTGGACCATTATCAAGTCCTGGACCATTATCAAGTCCTGAACCATTATCAAGTCTTGTACCATTATCAAGTCCTTTACAATTATCAAGTCCTGAACCATTATCAAGTCTTGTACCATTATCAAGTCCTGTACCATTATCAAGTCCTGGACCATTATAAAGTCCTGAACCATTATCAAGTCCTGTACCATTATCAAGTCCTGGACCATTATCAAGTCCTGTACAATTATCAAGTCTTGTACCATTATCAAGTCCTGGACCATTATCAAGTCCTGAACCATTATCAAGTCCTGAACCATTATCAAGTCTTGTACCATTATCAAGTCTTGTACCATTATCAAGTCCTGTACCATTATCAAGTCTTGTACCATTATCAAGTCCTGGACCATTATCAAGTCCTGAACCATTATCAAGTCCTGAACCATTATCAAGTCCTGGATCATTATCAAGTCCTGGAACATTATCAAGTCCTGGACCATTATCAAGTCCTGGACCATTATCAAATCCTGAACCATTATCAAGTCTTGTACCATTATCAAGTCCTTTACAATTATCAAGTCCTGAACCATTATCAAGTCTTGTACCATTATCAAGTCCTGTACCATTATCAAGTCCTGAACCATTATCAAGTCCTGTACAATTATCAAGTCCTGTACCATTATCAAGTCTTGTACCATTATCAAGTCCTGAATCATTATCAAGTCCTGGACTATTATCAAGTCTTGTAACATTATCAAGTGCTACACCATTATCAAGTCTTGTACCATTATCAAGTCCTGAATCATTATCAAGTCTTGTACCATTATCAAGTCCTGAACCATTATCAAGTCCTGGACCATTATCAAGTCCTGGACCATTATCAAGTCTTGTACCATTATCAAGTCCTGGACCATTATCAAGTCCTGAACCATTATCAAGTCCTGGACCATTATCAAGTCCTGAACCATTATCAAGTCCTGAACCATTATCAAGTCCTGAACCATTATCAAGTCCTGGATCATTATCAAGTCCTGGACCATTATCAAGTTCTGGACCATTATCAAGTCCTGGACCATTATCAAGTCCTGAACCATTATCAAGTCTTGTACCATTATCAAGTCCTTTACAATTATCAAGTCCTGAACCATTATCAAGTCTTGTACCATTATCAAGTCCTGTACCATTATCAAGTCCTGAACCATTATCAAGTCCTGTACAATTATCAAGTCCTGTACCATTATCAAGTCTTGTACCATTATCAAGTCCTGAATCATTATCAAGTCCTGGACTATTATCAAGTCTTGTAACATTATCAAGTGCTACACCATTATCAAGTCTTGTACCATTATCAAGTCCTGAATCATTATCAAATCTTGTACCATTATCAAGTCCTGGACCATTATCAAGTCCTGGACCATTATCAAGTCTTGTACCATTATCAAGTCCTGGACCATTATCAAAACCTGAACCATTATCAAGTCCTGAACCATTATCAAATCCTGGACCATTATCAAGTAATGAACCATTATCAAGTCCTGGACCATTATCAAGTCCTGAACCATTATCAAGTCCTGAACCATTATCAAGTCCTGAACCATTATCAAGTCCTGAACTATTATCAAGTCCTGAACCATTATCAAGTCTTGTATCATTATCAAATCCTGGACCATGATCAAGTCCTGAACCATTATCAAGTCCTGAACCATTATCAAGTCCTGGACCATTATCAAGTCCTGGACCATTATCAAGTCCTGAACCATTATCAAGTCATGTACAATTATCAGGTCTTGGACCATTATCAAGTCCTGTACATTTATCAAGTCCTGAACCATTATCTTGTCCTGGACCATTATCAAGTCCTGGACCATTATCAAGTCCTGGACCATTATCAACTCCTGGACCATTATCTAGTCTTGTATCATTATCAAGACCTGAACCATTATCAAGTCCTAGACTATTATCAAGACCTGAACCATTATCAAGTTCTGGACCATTATTAAGTCCTGGACCGTTATCAATTCTTGGACACTTATCAAGTCCTGGACCATTATCAAGTCCTGGACCGTTATCATGTCCTGGACTGGTATCAAGTCCTGGACCGGTATCAAGTCCTGGACCAGTATCAAGTCCTGGCCAATTATCAAGTCCTGGACCGGTATCAAGTCCTGGATAATTATCAAGTCCTGGAAAATTATCAAGGCCTGGACAATTATCAAGTCCAAGACCATTATCAAGTCCTGGACAATTATCAAGTCCAGAACCATTATCAAGTCCTGGACAATTATCAAGTCCAGGACCATTATCAAGTCCTGGACAATTATCAAGTCCTGGACCGTTATCAAGTCCTGGACCATTATCAAGTCCAGGACCATTATCAAGTCCTGGACAATTATCAAGTCCAGGACCATTATCAAGTCCTGGACCATTATCAAGTCCTGGACCATTATCAAGTCCTGAACAATTATCAAGTCCCGGACTGGTATCAAGTCCTGGACCATTATCAAGTCCTGGACCATTATCAAGTCCTTAACCATTATCAAGTCCTGGACCATTATCAAGTCCTGAACTATTATCAAGTCCTAGACAATTATGAAGTCCTGAACCATTATCAAGTCCTGGACCATTATCAAGTCCTGAACCATTATCAAGTCCTGGACCATTATCAAGTCCTGAACCATTATCAAGACCTGAACCATTATCAAATCCTGTACCATTATCAAGTCTTGTACCATTATCAAGTCTTGTACCATTATCAAGTCTTGTACCATTATCAAGTCTTGTAACATTATCAAGTCTTGTACCATTATCAAGTCTTGTACCATTATCAAGTCTTGTAACATTATCAAGTCTTGTAACATTATCAAGTCCTACACCATTATCAAGTCCTGTAAAATTATCAAGTCCTGAACCATTATCAAGTCCTGGACCATTATCAAGTCCTGGATCATTATCAAGTCCTGGACCATTATCAAGTCCTGGACCATTATCAAGTCCTAGACCATTATCAAGACCTGAACCATTATCAAGTTCTGGACCATTATTAAGTCCTGGACCGTTATCAATTCTTGGACACTTATCAAGTCCTGGACCATTATCAAGTCCTGGACCGTTATCATGTCCTGGACTGGTATCAAGTCCTGGACCGGTATCAGGTCCTGGACCGGTATCAAGTCCTGGCCAATTATCAAGTCCTGGACCGGTATCAAGTCCTGGACAATTATCAAGTCCTGGAAAATTATCAAGGCCTGGACAATTATCAAGTCCAGGACCATTATCAAGTTCTGGACAATTATCAAGTCCAGAACCATTATCAAGTCCTGGACAATTATCAAGTCCAGGACCATTATCAAGTCCTGAACAATTATCAAGTCCTGGCCAATATCAAGTCCTGGACCGTTATCAAGTCCTGGACCATTATCAAGTCCAGGACCATTATCAAGTCCTGGACAATTATCAAGTCCAGGACCATTATCAAGTCCTGGACCATTATCAAGTCCTGGACCATTATTAAGTCCTGGACAATTATCAAGTCCCTGACTGGTATCAAGTCCTGGACCATTATCAAGTCCTGTACCATTATCAAGTCCTGAACCATTATCAAGTCCTGGACCATTATCAAGTCCTGGATCATTATCAAGCCCAGGACAATTATCAAGTCCTGGACCATTATCAAGTCCTTGACAATTATCAAGTCCTGGACCATTATCAAGTCAAGGACCATTATCAAGTCCTGGACAATTATCAAGTCCTGGACAATTATCAAGTCCTGGACAATTATCAAGTCCAGGACCATTATCAAGTCATGGACAATTATCAAGTCCAGGACCATTATCAAGTCCTGGACAATTATCAAGTCCAGGGCCATTATCAAGTCCTGGACAATTATCAATTCCTGGACCGTTATCAAGTCCTGGACCATTATCAAGTCCAGGACCATTATCAAGTCCTGGACAATTATCAAGTCCAGGACCATTATCAAGTCCTGGACCATTATCAAGTCCTGAACAATTATCAAGTCCCGGACTGGTATCAAGTCCTGGACCATTATCAAGTCCTGGACCATTATCAAGTCCTGAACCATTATCAAGTCCTGGACCATTATCAAGTCCTGGACCATTATCAAGTCCTGAACTATTATCAAGTCCTGGACAATTATGAAGTCCTGAACCATTATCAAGTCCTGGACCATTATCAAGTCCTTAACCATTATCAAGTCCTGGACCATTATCAAGTCCTGAACCATTATCAAGACCTGAACCATTATCAAATCCTGTACCATTATCAAGTCTTGTACCATTATCAAGTCTTGTACCATTATCAAGTCTTGTACCATTCTCAAGTCTTGTAACATTATCAAGTCTTGTACCATTATCAAGTCTTGTACCATTATCAAGTCTTGTAACATTATCAAGTCTTGTAACATCATCAAGTCCTACACCATTATCAAGTCCTGTACAATTATCAAGTCCTGGACCATTATCAAGTCCTGGACCATTATCAAGTCCTGGACCATTATCAAGTCCTGGACCATTATCAAGTCCTAGACCATTATCAAGACCTGAACCATTATCAAGTTCTGGACCATTATTAAGTCCTGGACCGTTATCAATTCTTGGACACTTATCAAGTCCTGGACCATTATCAAGTCCTGGACCGTTATCATGTCCTGGACTGGTATCAAGTCCTGGAC
>NC_091179.1:23828611-23931111 GCF_040958095.1 Procambarus clarkii
CATACATCTGATCACAAATGTCATATCATTCATGCAAACACTCAAACGACAAGGCCGACGGGTACTTATCAACTGGGTGCCAAGTCATGTGGGAATAATAGGAAATGACATTGCAGACGAAGCTGCAAAACTTGCAACTAAGAGAAGAAATGTAGACATTTACATACCACAGAGTCTATCACAGATTAAGAAAGTAATTAGAAGTAGAGCAATGCAGAAGATGTACAGTGACCACAACACAGCAGTTGCAACATCAGGATCTGCGGGTTGGCACAAGAATTCAACCAACTACGAACCACTTAGTTTGATGAAAGGGAGCAGTAGAGCAACAGAAGTACACTTACATCGCATCAGGCTTGGATACCCATGTGCATGGGAAATAGGCTTACAAGTTCCGGAAGATGAGAGGAAATGTCAGCACTATGGTGAAATGCCCGACAGACCACTGGAACACTATCCAACACAGTGCACAGTTACAAACCCATTAAGATTTCAACTTAGATTCAACAGAGCAGAAGTTGTTAAACACGTGGGACAAAATCTTACTGAAGCGACCATACGAGTCATAAATACTCATACTCCGCCCAAGTCAAACAGAAACAAGCAACACTTAGTGGGCCAGCCAGAGGCTTAGGGCCCGCCCAGTGGGCCAGCCAGAGGCTTAGCGCCCGCGCAGTGGGCCAACCAGAGGGTTAGGGCCCGCGCAGTGAGCCAGCCAGAGGCTTAGGGCCCGCGCAGTGGGCCAGCCAGAGGCTTAGGGCCCGCCCAGTGGGCCAGCCAGAGGCTTAGGGCCCGCGCAGTGGGCCAGCCAGAGGCTTAGGGCCCGCCCAGTGGGCCAACCAGAGGCTTAGGGCCCGCCCAGTGGGCCAGCCAGAGGCTTAGGGCCCGCCCAGTGGACCAGCAAGAGGCTTAGGGCCCGCCCAGTGGACCAGCCAGAGGCTTAGGGCCCGCCCAGTGGGCCAGCCAGAGGCTTAGGGCCCGCCCAGTGGGCCAGCCAGAGGCTTAGGGCCCGCGCAGGAATATCCCTGCCAAAAAAAATAACCTATGCCTTTCCTTTCCTCTTGGTTGTGAAATATATTCCCTTCATATGTGGTCATAAGGAGGAGGAGGAGGAGGAGGAGGAGGAGGAGGAGGAGGAGGAGGAGGAGGAGGAGGAGAAGGAGGAGGAGGAGAAGGCGGCGTAGGAACGGGTTGCACAACCTGCTCCGCCCCCCCCCCCTCCCCCCTGGCAGGCCACCAGGATGTTGTTGCTCCATCAACAGGTCTGGGGCGCGGCGGCCCCTCACACGGCCCTCTACTGTGGCCTCAACCACAGGGGGGGGGGGGCTCTTTGGCGAAGGGGGGGAGGGGAAGTGTCTGGTGGGGGGGAATGTATAGTGGGGGGCGGGGTGGGATAACATTAAGGCAAGCACAACATAAGATAACATGATAACATGACCCTACACAATGCCTGGGGTTCGACGCCTGGAACTCCAGGAGTTGTCATGGTTCGTCAGTCCTTGACAGCCAGGGAGTGACAGTTCCTTCAATGTCCAGTTCTTTCTTATCAGTGGGAATACTCCTTCTTTCACTCCTTCCTTCCCTCCTCCCTCTTCTCTCTCACACAACGACACTGTTGGGGTAACACTGCATTAGTTATCATACCTGATACTTTTCATTTTTATCAGTGCAGTTATATGCAGCTTATCCTTCTTTCTCAGTTCCCTAAACTCATTCACTTTCTTAACGACGAACCACTTGAGCTGGACGGTAGGGCGACGGTCTCGCTTCATGCAGGTCGGAGTTCAATCCCGGACCGTCCATAAGTTGTTGGGCACCATTCCTTTCCTCCGGTCTATCTCAAATCCTTATCCTGACCCCTTCCCAGTGCTATATAATCGTAATGGCTTGGCGATTTTTCTTGATAATTCCCCTCTCTTCCCTCAATCTGTACACTCCATCTGGAACAAGTCCTGGGACCAGATTCATGAAGCAATTACGCAAGCATTTACGAACCTGTATATCTTTTCTCAATCTTTGCTGGCTTTGTTTACAATTATTCTACAGTTAATGAGCTCGGAAGCACCAGGAGGCTGTTTATAACAATAACAACAGTTGATTGACAAGTTTTCATGCGTGTAAACTGTTTAATAAATGTAACCAAAGCCGTCAAAGATTGAGGAAAGATGTACACGTGCGTAAGTATTTGCGTAACTGCTTCGTGAATTTGGTAGGTAGGAACACGAGTCTTATTTTCCTCGGCGTCACCCTTTTTATATAGGAATCATCGGAAAGGCATCCGAGGTGACGTGTAGCTTGGCGCCACCTCGTTGGTGGAGAGAGGCGACCACAGTGTTTTTGTTCAGCCTTCCCATGACATGGAAGAGTTGGTGCTCTGTTCCGCGTTAGGGCTCTGACGGCGCCTTAACACGTGTTGACATACGTCACAGACGCAGGACAACTGGTTTTGTTTATCCTTCCGCTTACCAAACTAGTGCGTCAATTCGAGGCTACATATATTATTTATGAGACAGACTTCTAACGCCTCGGTAAAAAATATGAGATTTTCTTCACATCTTCCCTCTGGGTCAATGGAGGACCATCGAACAGTTATATGCTCGAAGTCGAATTCATCTGGATGATGATTACAGGTGTCAGCTCCCGAGTGAATAGTTTCAAGCGGGCGGGGCCTCGTGCGGTCGTCGGCCCTTATTGTTGTATCTTTCACTATGTCTTAGTGGTTCAGGACGGTGTTGTGATGTTGAGGATGATGTTGCTTAATACCTCCCTCTTGCAAATGAAGAGTAAGACGTCTACTCAATGTATTCGTGGTATGTCCAATGGTGCGTATATATCGGAGCGCACAGTCTCCAGGCCCCGGATTCACGAAGCAGTTACACAAGTACTTACGAACGTGTACATCTTTCCTCAATGTTTGACGGCTTTGGTTACATTTGTTAAACAGTTTACAACCATGAAAACTTGCCAATCAACTGTTGTTATTGTTATAAACAGCCTCCTGGTGCTTCCGAGCTCATTAACTGTTTAATAATTGTAAACAAAGCCGCCAAAGATTGAGAAAAGATGTACAGGTTCGTACATGCTTGCGTAATTGCTTCGTGAATCTGGCCCCAGAACTGCACCTGTAATGATTCACTACATTCACTAAGTGTATCACTACATTCCTGTGACACACCTCAGTGTATCACAGGAGGCAGAGATGTTCAACCCGTTCTCGCAAATTTAATAAGTCAATATTGACTTATTAAATATGTGCATAGGTGACATACTTAACATAATAGATACCCTTAAAAAGCTTCATAGAAAACACCGACCTTACCTAACCTACTTAGTATGTTAAGATAAGCATCTTATTGCTTCGTAATTACAATTATTACCTAACCTATAATAGGTATAGGTTAAGTAATAATTGTAATTACGAAATAATAAGATGCTTATCTTAAGATACTAAGAAGGTTAGGTAAGGTCGGTGTTTTCTATGAATCTTTTTAAGGGTATCTATTATGTTTAGTATATCACCTATGCACGTAGTTAATAAGTCAATATTGACTTTACGAATTTGCGAAAACGGGTTGAGATGTTACTGCTCATAATGGGGGAAGATGTAGGAGGGTTGTTATAATAAATGGCAGGACGGATCATTGCGTCCACTGCAAGGTTTGCAATTCCTGTCAGTTATGTCTCCTATCACCTTCGCACCCTTCCTGTATGCCCGAGTGAATATATTTTTATAATACACTTCGACGTCTTCTCTTGGGGGCCAATTTTCCACTCCTGTGGCCTCATTCCCCTCAGTCAGAGGGCGTAGCGGCCGAGCTTATTATTTGGTGATGAGTCCACACGAATTACCGACAAGGAGAACATCGAGGAATGGAATCCTGCCTCCTTCACTATTATCAACAGTGAACTGCAAGCCTGAGACTTCCTGTGGCTGGCCACGAAGCCTCTCCAATGTGTTATCATTGTCAACACACACGAATATGTCGTCGACATATCTGCAGTAGCTACTAGGGGTTCAGCCCTTCCCTCTGCATGATGGACGACTCAACATGAGACATGAATGAACAAGACCCACAATGGGGACCCCATTGTCGCACCATCGACCTGCAGGTGGAGTTGACCCTCTGGCCACAGGAAAGGTGCTCCAGTGGTGCTCCAGTCTTCAGCATGTGCTGTATGATAGTTGGAGGTGCTGTGAGTGGAGGGAGGTGCTCTTGGTGAGCCACTTAGTCCAGTATTATGTTTATCGTCCTCTCTCATACCTTCTTATTATCTGTCTGTCTGTCTCTGAATGTTTGTCTCCCTGTTTGTCTGTCTATCTGTATGTTAGCGTCTGTCTCTGTCTGTCTCTGTCTGTCTGTCTCTCTCTCTCTCTCTCTCTCTCTCTCTCTCTCTCTCTCTCTCTCTCTCTCTCTCTCTCTCTCTCTCTCTCTCTCTCTCTCTTTGCGGCCCAAGACGACTCTGGGCTTTCTAAGACATATCATTTTTTTTCCTTAACATGGGTAAACAATTATGAATAATTGTATTAACAATTATATTTATTACAACCAAAATTGTATTAACAAAATTAGCGAGATCAGTGCATAATGTTTTACAAAATAGTCAGATTTGTTCAAGTTTCTGTGGTTGATGATAGGGAGAAGTTTAGGTACTAGTGCCTTCCGTGAGTGGAAGCTGTTGGGCTTGCCTCGACCCGCCCATGATGGGCACGTGTGGGCGAGTTGACCTGAGACATTTATATTTAGTTAATTTATATTCATTTATATAGAATTGATATTTTACGTTAATTTATATATTTCGGTAACAAATGGTATGATTTTTAGTGGACTGTATTTCTTAAAATGTCTCACGAATCGCTTCCCTTACACATTATGAGGAGTTTATGGTTGATATATGTAGTTGGTCAAATTTATTGATTAGCAGTCATTCACTACAGTATTAGACTACACATATTAGTAATTAAAATTGGGAAACCAGGAGCCAGATTCACGAAGCAGTTACGCAAACACTTACGAACCTGTACATCTTTTCTCAATCTTTGGTGGCTATGTTTACAATTGTTAAACAGTTAATGAGCTCCGAAGCACCAGGAGGCTGTTTATAACAATAACAACAGTTGATTGGCAAGTTTTTATGCTTGTTAACTGTTTAATATATGTAACCAAAGCCGTCAAAGATTGAGGAAAGATGTACACGTTCGTAAGAACTTGCGTAACTGCTTCGTGAATCTGGCCCCTTATCTTTTTGTTGTAATATCCTAGACCACCAGTATGAACAGGGATGAACAAGCCAGTCTATACACTTTGAGGGTGAGGCTGGCCTTCAACTCATGTACTGCAGGGAGTGGACGTGGCGCTTTTACGATGGGCATAAAAGGGATGCCGGTAAAAAAGGTAAAAGGGATGGGCATAAAAAGCCGGATGCCGGATGGGCATCCGGACCCGATGGGCGGCCTTCTTCCAGCTGTCGTGAAGGTGAACTCCATACGTTTGGAGTTTACTGGCCGTGCAGGTTACCCTCTTGTGGACTTGGTCATGAGTGACATGCTCAGGGTCCCGGTCCAGGACGTCTACGGTGTCGAGCTGGTCACTGCTCGCCGTGTGGTCATAAAGTTTGTGGGTGAGGCATTGTACCGTGATTTTCTCCAGAGGTACGAGGGGCGTACTTTGCTGCTGCAGGACGGCAACGGGTCTGTGACCATTTCGGACTGCAGTGGTGCTGTGACTTATGTGAGTGTCCATGGCGCCCTCATGGAGTTTCCTGAGACCCTCCTCCAGCGTTTCTTCCAGAGGTATGGCCCCGTCATCAGTGTGCGGATGAACTTGCTGTCTTCTGGGAAGTATTCGGGTGTGAAGACCAACATTCGTACCCTCGGGATGCGACTGAGGTCGGACATTCCGTCCTCTGTCCGGCTTTTAGGGTACTACGTGCGGGTGTTTTATGCCCAGCAACCCCGTACTTGTTTCCGGTGTGGCTTATTGGGGCATCAGGCTGCCGGGTGCACTGCTGATCTGGTTGCTCCCGTAAATTTGTTCCGTGAAGAGGATTTCCCGCCGCTCCCTTTGGAGGAGGACTCCGGGGGTGAGGAGGTGAGCGTCCCGTTCACTGCTGAGGCTCCCTCAGCGTCGCCCGACGTTCCCCGGTTGTCGCAGACCCTCCTCCGAATGTTGCAGTGCCGTTGGATGTTACTTCTGATCCTGTTTCTGGCCTTGCTGCTCCCGTGGGCCTTCCTGGTGCTCCCTGTGAGGCATCGCCGTCTGCTCCCTTGTCTTCGGCTGCTGGACCTGGCCCTGCATCCTCACCTCGGGTTCCTACTGTGCTGGGTGCTGGAGTGACTGCGGAGGCTCCTGCTGTGTGTGGTCCGTTCCCCCCTGTGGTAGAGGCTGCTGCCGTTCTGCGTCGGGCGTCGGTTCGTCCAGCTAGTGGTGCCCGTGTTTCTGGATCCGCTTCCGGCTCTGACTATGTCCGGCCGGAGCCCAAACGTTACAGGCGTTCATCTACTGCCTGGGCCGATGTTGGGGACTTCAGTGACTGTGGGTCTTCGGGTGTTGACGGCGTGGATCCGGATGCGTCGTTGTCTCCACGGGTGGTGGTGGTGGAGGTACATGTGCCTGCTGGTGCTGATGCCCGTGTCTCGGGTGTGCCTTCTGTTCCTTCCCCGCCAGGAGGCTCTCCGCAGTGGGGTGTGGTGGCTTCCACTGCCAGGGATAGTGCGGATGCTGGTGCTGGGCGTAGCCTGGTAGTGACTTTGTGAAAGGATGCGCGCCGCCCTGGTTCCCTGCAGTCGTCTGGTGGTGTGCCCGTAGCCGCTGGTGCCCCTGTTGGTGGTGCCTTCTGTCCGGCCCCCCTCTTGTAGGGTTGCGAATTGGGGCACTAGAGGCCGTGGTTGTCGAGTACCTGCTGTCGGAAAGGCCATAGGACTTTCATGGTGGGCGGGTTCCCGATGTATGGAGTAGGGTGGCGGTTACTCGCCTCTGGAATGACACTGTCTGGGTTCCCTGTTTGCGGGTGTTTGTTGCTGGGGTTCCGGATGACATGGTGTCCCCGGTGGAGGGTCGAGACTCTTGGGGAAGGTGGTTGCATAGGGAGGCGTTCAATGTGCGGTTCCGGCGGGTCTTGTTCCCTGGCAAATATGTCAGCTGATTCCATGTTACTGTAGTGTTGTGTGCCCCTATGGCCTTTTGTTTGCCCTATTGTATTTTGTGCCTGTGCCTCTCCCTTATTTGTTGCGAGGCCGGTGTTTTGGTGAGGGCGTTTTTATTCCTGTATTTGCTTCTGTGTTGTTACTTTGCCATGTGTGTTCTACTTATGCATTGCTAGGTGTTGTTTTTTGTTTTTATTGTTATTTTTGTTTTTATTTTTATTTTTGTTTTTATTTTTATTTTTATTTTTGTTTTTATTATTGTTTTTTGTTTTTATTTTTGGCTTGTTGTGTGCTGTGCATTTTCTTGTTCTATTTCATGATGTCCTTTATGTTGTGTTTTGTTCTCGGACCTTCAGGCCGGTGCGTGTTTGTTGCTGTGTATGTTACTCTGTTTCGTTTTCTTGATTGCAAGGATTGCTTGTTTGTTATTATTGTATATTTTGGCCTCTCCCTTTGTTTGTTGCGAGGCGGTTGGTGTGGTGTGTGAGTGTTTTTATTCATGTCTTGTGTCTGTGATGTACCTTTGGTGTGGGTGTTTTTATTCATGTCTTGTGTCTGTGATGTACCTTTGGTGTGTGAGTGTTTTTATTCATGTCTTGTGTCTGTGATGTACCTTTGGTGTGGGTGTTTTTATTCATGTCTTGTGTCTGTGATGTACCTTTGGTGTGGGTGTTTTTATTCATGTCTTGTGTCTGTGATGTACCTTTGGTGTGGGTGTTTTTATTCATGTCTTGTGTCTGTGATGTACCTTTGGTGTGGGTGTTTTTATTCATGTCTTGTGTCTGTGATGTACCTTTGGTGTGGGTGTTTTTATTCATGTCTTGTGTCTGTGATGTACCTTTGGTGTGGGTGTTTTTATTCATGTCTTGTGTCTGTGATGTACCTTTGGTGTGGGTGTTTTTATTCATGTCTTGTGTCTGTGATGTACCTTTGGTGTGGGTGTTTTTATTCATGTCTTGTGTCTGTGATGTACCTTTGGTGTGGGTGTTTTTATTCATGTCTTGTGTCTGTGATGTACCTTTGGTGTGGGTGTTTTTATTCATGTCTTGTGTCTGTGATGTACCTTTGGTGTGGGTGTTTTTATTCATGTCTTGTGTCTGTGATGTACCTTTGGTGTGGGTGTTTTTATTCATGTCTTGTGTCTGTGATGTACCTTTGCACTCGTGTTTTATTATTGCATTACATGTTGTACTTGTTTGTTATTTTTGTTTTGTTTGTTGTATATTGTGGTTTTCTTGTTATGTTTTATGTTGTACCTCTTGATGTTTGTTTTGTTTTAAAATGTTTTGTTTTGTAGTGTTACTGTGCTTGCTTGTTTGACATTGTTTTGTAGTGTTACTGTGCTTGCTTGTTTGACATTGTTTTGTAGTGTTACTGTGCTTGCTTGTTTGACATTGTTTTCTATTTTGTGTCTTGATGTCTGCTGTGTTTCTCATGCGTTTATCGTGTTTGTAATTTGTCGTACTATGCTCTCGGCCCTTCTGGCCACTGATTTATTGTTTTGTTTTGTTTTGTTTTGTTTTCTCTGTTCTTGTTTTGTTTTTATTTTATTTAAATTGCATGCTTGCATGTAAAAATAAAAAAAAAAATAAAAAAAAATCCTGTACTGGAGTACTAGGTAACTAGTAACTCTTCTTCCTCTTCAATTCCACCTGTCAAAGGGCACTTGCAATAATAGCAGTAATCCTATATATATATATATATATATATATATATATATATATATATATATATATATATATATATATATATATATATATATATATATATATATATATATATTGTGACGATAATCTCCTTCAAGAGATTGTGCCTGCTCTTCCCTCCAAAAATACGTCGATACATCTATATAAAACTACTATGGAAGAAATGTCCAACAACGACAACAACATCTCCAAGGTTTGCCAGAGAGCAAAACGTATGCAGCCAGGAACACCTGCTTCACCTCAAACCGCCAAACTACCTGTCTTGTTGCCGGCTCCTCGCTGATTGGCCGCCGGTCTGGCTGCAACTGCACTCCACCCACCATACTACTTGATGTCTGGGGCCGCCACGACCTCAGTCTTCAGAATATTCAGTGCTTTCATACGGTTAACACTTCTTCCTGGTAGACTAAGCTTTGGCTTACGTGTACTAAGAGAGGTGATAGCTTAAAGCCAATATTCCTGCACCTCTCATTTTATTGTATATTGCACAGCTTGTTATTGCTCACTTGTCTTAACGTAACTTTTCATTTTGTCATTTACTTATTCTTATTATTTAGATTGATTGATTTTATTATACGAATTTGTATGTCCATTTTTTTCATGTTTTGTTTATCTAACGTAATTAAAATTCCATTGTTAAAATTTACTTGTGTTTTGTGTGTCTTCTCCTTACCTTACTACAGACGAAGTTCCAGATTTTCTATTTTTTTTTTATTCTATGTGACGAGGCCATACCCCTAGCTTTGAACAGCCGAACACCAACGCGTTACCGTCACATATTATATGGGGGCCTGTCCGGGAGCTTCACTCAGGTACTGGTGCCAAGTGGTAATTAATGGTAAGCGTATTTAACTTTGTTAACGTAGCTTTTACTATTTCTCATATTCAATTTAATTTTTTATATGGTGCGGTGTATTATGCATTATGAGAGTAACATATGGTGAAGGTGAGACAACTTTGGATTACGTGGTGACTGTAGGCCTCAGTCATACTCTTAATTGGTCATCTCTCCCTCCGTGTTATTACTCGTGTTTACCATCTTTGTCCCTTGGATATTTCTCATTTTGACAGATCATCATATTGGTACCCTGGTACTGTGGTCTGCCCCGGGTCAAGAGCACCCAATCTTCTGCAATCTGACTGTAGGAGGACAAAGAGGGCCATAGTTCCTCTAGCTCGAACTTTAGTTGCTGAATTGGGACCTCAGCAGCAGTTCTCGTCACCAGTTGACACCTCGCACCCCTACACGTCAGTCAGAGATGATGATACATACAACGGTAGGGAATTAGCTTACTTTTTCAGAGCACAAAAGTTCGCTAATTCTGTAAGTATCATATTAAATTCAGTAGGAAAAACTTGCTTTATGTCCTATAGAGACTTGGCAAGGTATGCCTACATCCTTGGACTACCAATTTTACTTTTGTGGCAATTAACTGTTTCATTTGTTTTCGAAACTCTTGTTTCATTTGTTAGTAGGATTTTCTTGCCCTTATCCTCTTACATGAGTACCGGGTACAAGATTTCCTGCGCCCTTGATTTAAATTAATCATTTAACATCTTGTACTTAACTTTAATTGTTAAAGATCCCACAGGATAGGTACCAGTTGCCACGTTGTCCTGTTTCTGACATTCACTATAACTGAATATTCGTGTTACATTTATTTGCTAATTTCACAATGTTTCGTCTCCAAGCTTTCCGTGCAAATCCAGCAGGTGAAATAGGGACTTTAAGTCGTGCCAAGAGGACTGAATTACAAACTCTTGCACATGAGTATCAACTAGAAGTTCCCTACCAAGCCAACAAAAATGACCTACACAACCTGTTGCTGGATTACTATTTAGAGCAAGGTAAGATAGACTCTGAAACTCATGAAACTTACTATATTGCAGATAAAACTGATTTGGCAACGATGAAACTCAAACTAGAACTGGCCAAGATTGAACGTGAGCAGCAAAGGGAAGCAGCTGCCATACGAAGAGAAGAACAAGAACGTGAGATTGCCTTACTCCAGGAGCGGGAACGCGTACAGCTTGAAATACTCCGTGAGCGGGAACAAGTACAGCTTGAAACCAAACGACGCGAGTTAGAGATGCAACGCGAACATGACAAGCAACAAGCGACTCTGGCTCTAGAGTGTCGTCAACGAGAATACACGTTGGAAACTTCACACCTCGCTCAACGCCAGCAAGCTACTGCCAATCTTCCCGTCAGTTTTAATATATCACATGCAAGTAAGTTAATGCCATCCTTTGTAGAAGCAGAAGTTGATGTGTTTTTTACCACCTTTGAAACCCTTGCTAATCAACTCAGTTGGCCTGTCGACCAATGGGCCACACTTCTCAGAGTCCATCTTACAGGTAGAGCTGCAGTCACACTCAGTACTTTGGCGTCTGAGAATGACTACCAGACTCTGAAACAAGCAGTGTTGGACGCCTACCTCCTCTCTACTGAAAGTTATAAAAGGAAATTCCGTGACCACCTGAAGGCAAGTACCACTACCTTCCTCGAGTTTGCTAACACAAACGGAGATATTTCATGAAATGGCTGGAAGCAGCACATGTCTCTACTTTTACAGAACTCGTCAACCTGATGCTAGTTGAAGAATTCTTGAGGCGTGTGCCGCCTCCTGTCCGTCTCTACTTAGCAGATAAAGAAGAAACCAACTACCTGAAGTGTGCTAAGTCGGCTGACACTTACAGCCTCATCCACCGGCTGACACCCGAACCATCCTCCAGTAAGAAGTCGTGGTACAGTTACGAGAAAGTGAGCACCGATCAAGCTGGCTCGCAATTGTACTGCAAGTATTGTAGACTCTATGGACATACCATAGACAAGTGTGGTAAGTCTCAATACAAGGGAACCACTGACCCACAGAAACCCAAACCAACTCCTCCTAAGTCCGGTAAGCCTGTGATGAATGTTGGTGTTAATGCTAATGATCTTTCTCTTTTCAGTAACCACCTGTATACTGGAACTGTCTCTGCCAACGGTTCAAATCCGGAGGGACGTTTCAAATTGAAGATCTTGAGGGACACAGCGGCTCTTCAATCGATCATCTAGAAGTCGGCTGTGCCCAACATCGTCTACACCGGAGAAACTGTCTTCATCACTGACCTCACTGCTACCACTCCATACCCTCTCGCCAGAGTCCACCTGGATTGTCCCTACGTGAACGGAGAAGTCCAAGTCGCCGTCAGGGAAAAGCCTTTTCCCATGCCTGGAGTGCAACTTCTCCTAGGCAACGACTTGGCAGAAGACCTGCAACCGACCAACCTGATCGTCATGGACAAACCCCAGGTGTGTAACTCTGTGCCAATAAACCCTATTCTAGAGTATGTTCCAGCAGAGGTTCAAGAGAGTGATGAAGTTTCTCCTCCGGTTGTCGTGACCACCCGTGCACAAGCCGCACGTCCACAGCCAGCTGACTCTACTGCTACCGCTGTCCCTCAAGACCCTCAGAAACTACCCCCGCATCTGACCAAGTTGGAGTTCCGTAAGTTGCAGAGGGAAGATCTTACTTTAACACCATTGTTTTTCCAGGCTGAGACTCAACCCGACAGTATTCCTGGGTTCTTCCTAGAGAACGACTTGCTCTACCGCAGATATAGACCCAGTAAACTGAAGGAGGAGGACGATTGGGCCAACATCGAACAACTTGTGATTCCTACCAGCCTGCGGCCCACTATTCTACTCCTGGCCCACGGAGCGCTCTCCCACTACGGCTTCAACAAGACTTACCATGGAATTCGTCAAGACTACTACTGGCTAGGTATGGTAAATAGCGTCAAACAGTACGTAAAACAGTGTCATACATGTCAGATGGCAGGCAAACCGAACATCTCCATTCCCAGAGCGCCACTGATTCCCATACAGGTGCCTGCGGAACCTTTCCACAGACTCATAATAGACTGTGTTGGTCCTTTACCTCGGACCAGTTCGGGTAACGCCTATATCTTAACCATCCTGTGTCCTACCACCAGATTTCCCATAGCAGTTCCAGTGAAGAACATCACGGCTGCTACGGTTGTAAAACACCTATTGAAGATCTTCACTCAATACGGATTTCCCAGGGAGATTCAGAGCGACTGTGGTACCAACTTCACCAGTGATCTCTTCAAAAGGACACTGGAGGAGTTCAACATCAAACAGGTATTGTCCAGCCCCTATCATCCTGCTTCACAGGGTTCTCTTGAACGTAGTCATCAGACTATCAAAGCACTCTTGAAAAAGTTTTGTAGTGAAACCTCTAAGGATTGGGATAAGCAAATCGACCTTATAATGTGTATTTACAGAAGTCTCCCCAATGAGTCCCTAGGAGTATCTCCTTATGAGATGCTCTACGGCCGTAAGTGCCGTACTCCCCTTAAGGCTTTCAAAGACTCTCTCAGAGATGCCACCCTCAGTGAGCATCAGAATGTGCCCCAGTTTCTTCAAAACCTTCAATACATTCTAGAGAGAGTCCACCGTTTTGCCCATGATAATCTATTGAAAGCCCAGGAGAGGATGAAGACTCATTACGACCAGACCAGCAAAGTACGAAAATTTAAGCCAGGAGACTTCATTCTAGCATACTTCCCTATCCCAGGTTCACCTTTACAAAACAGGTTTTCAGGACCCTACCGCGTCAAAGAGTGCAGAAATAACAACAACTACGTCATAGAGACTCCAGATAGGCGGCGGAAGACCCAGCTGTGCCACGTCAACCTCCTGAAACAATATAATGGTACTCCTCCCACTGTCCTGACTAACTGTTCTACCTTCACAGAACCCTACATCCACAGTGAGACCTTCCCAGCTTCTCCTCCCGAAAGCACTGACAAGGAGTCAGCGCTTTCTAATTCCGAAATCCTTAATGATCTTCCCAAATACTTTCAGGATAATAATCGTGCTCCTTTGCCCTATTCTAATTCCACTCTCACCTCGTCAGATAAGCCCTTCATCCTCCATGTCGACGCCAGTGGTACCGACGTTGGTGGTGTCGTGATGCAGCAACGAGGCGAGGAGAATACACCTGTCGGCGACTACTGCTACAAGGAACTACGGAACAATTGGCAAGGAGCTACTCTTCATCATCCTGAAGCTCCAGCACTTCACTCCACACCTGAAAAGTGCTCGGTCCACCATCAACACGGACCACACCACCCTACACCTGCAGCACGCCCACTTCTCATCTCAACGTCTTCTACTATGGGCTTGCTAACTGCAGAAATTCAACCTGGAGACACGCTATACCAAGATTCCAACAACACCATAGCCGATGCCCTCTCCAGAGTTTATGAAGTAGAAGCGACTCCATCTATTACTCCACCACATAACGACGTACTTCTTCCAGAACCGCAGGCTTCGGGGGAGAGTTGTGACGATAATCTCCTTCAAGAGATTGAGCCTGCTCTTCCCTCCAAAAATACGTCGATACATCTATATAAAACTACTATGGAAGAAATGTCCAACAACGACAACAACATCTCCAAGCTTTGCCAGAGAGCAAAACGTATGCAGCCAGGAACACCTGCTTCACCTCAAACCGCCAAACTACCTGTCTTGTTGCCGGCTCCTCGCTGATTGGCCGCCGGTCTGGCTGCAACTGCACTCCACCCACCATACTACTTGATGTCTGGGGCTGCCACGACCTCAGTCTTCAGAATATTCAGTGCTTTCATACGGTTAACACTTCTTCCTGGTAGACTAAGCTTTGGCTTACGTGTACTAAGAGAGGTGATAGCTTAAAGCCAATATTCCTGCACCTCTCATTTTATTGTATATTGCACAGCTTGTTATTGCTCACTTGTCTTAACGTAACTTTTCATTTTGTCATTTACTTATTCTTATTATTTTGATTGATTGATTTTATTATACGAATTTGTATGTCCATTTTTTTCATGTTTTGTTTATCTAACGTAATTAAAATTCCATTGTTAAAATTTACTTGTGTTTTGTGTGTCTTCTCCTTACCTTACCACAGACGAAGTTCCAGATTTTCTATTTTTTTTTTATTCTATGTGACGAGGCCATACCCCTAGCTTTGAACAGCCGAACACCAACGAGTTACCGTCACAATATATATATATATATATATATATATATATATATATATATATATATATATATATATATATATCAGCTATATCAGAGGAAACATTGGTATATTGAATAAAGAGATGAGAATATTGCTCACCAAGGGTTGGTCCCTGCCTCGTGTGCTAACCGGTTTGTCCTATATATACCTAACATATCTGGCCAGGAATGTAAAGATAACAAACAGGTTTGGGTAATACACTTCCCTTATAGTAGACGGAGTTGTGTGTCGGTAACAGAAGCACTTTACTCCTCTAACAGCAGCTGTTTAAGCGAGAATTCTAGGGGCTAAATTTGCTTCAGCGACCTGTTAAGTTAATGATGGCTGACTCCTAGCCCTTCTCCACTGACGCCCTGGGGGCCAGATTCACGAAGCAGTTACGCAAGTACTTACGAACGTGTACATCTTTCCTCAATCTTTGATGGTTTTGGTTACATTTATTAAATAGTTAACAAGCATAAAAACTTGCCAATCAACTGTTGTTATTGTTATAAACAGCCTCCTGGTGCTTCGGAGCTCAATAACTGTTTAATAATTGTAAACAAAGCCGCCAAAGATTGAGAAAAGATGTACAGGTTCGTAAGTGTTTGCGTAACTGCTTCGTGAATCTGCCCCCCCCCCCCCTTACCTGGGTCTCTTCTCCAGATGTCAACAAGTGGCAGAAATGTCACATTTACTCTATTTTGCTACTAATAATTAAGTTAATTCAAGTGAGATGTATTTTATGATGTTAACAGTCCAAAGACTGCTGTATTAAAAATAATTCCCAACAGAATTAGCTGGTGAAATTAATAGCAACGATGTAATAATATTCCGTTTTCTACTGACGGAAAATTCCTTCTTCTATGAGTGAATTTATTTCTCCAGTAGGAGCCGGTCGGCCGAGCGGACAGCACACTGTACTTGTGATCCTGTGGTCCCGGGTTAGATCCCGGGCGCCGGCGAGAAACAATGGGCAGAGTTTCTTTCACCCTATACCCCTGTTACCTAGCAGTAAAATTAGTACCTGGGTGTTAGTCAGCTGTCACGAGCTGCTTCCTGGGGGTGGAGGCCTGGTCGAGGACCGGGCCGCGGGGACACTAAAGCCCCGAAATCATCTCAAGATAATCTACAACCCAGCAGCAATATTGTCTGCCTATTGTACTGAATATTAGTAAAGGGTGTCGGGTTTTCCCACACCACGAACCCATCAGCAATCACTAAGGAAGGTTTGGTGAGGCTAGCCAAGTGCCTCTGGCCTGCAACCTCAGACAAACAATATATTTTATAGATTAGTGATGACCTTGTATGATGGCGTGCATGGTGTAATAGTTATCTATTGTGTACAATTAGTATACCTCCTGCACACCTGCTTGATACCCGATCGATACTGTCACAGTAAAATCTCTAGTCAGAGATTCAGCCTGCTCCTTTATCACCTATTCTACTCATTCACGTCTATTTAATCAAATACTGCAGCCAAGAACAACAACAACAACAACAACAACTACTTCCAGACGTCTAGACAACACCACCAGTCTACCTACACCACTGCCCGTCACCCCACCCCGCACCTGGGTCACTGGGAGACCACGCCCCCCGAAACAAGCAGTTTAACAGCCGGTTAATAGTTAAAGAAGTCACCAGCCCCATCTACCCGGCCGACATTCTGTATAAATAGAGCGACCTCACCCACCATGAGTTAGATTACTCCTGTGTGCTCAACTGAGTAGACCTGTTAACACATCTCGGTGTGGTAGCGAATTTAGTCAGACTAGCTCACAGTATTCCGCACCATATTTTATTTTGCACCTTAAAACGTATATTTGATTGTTCATCTTGTTTGTTTTGCACACTTTGTATTAGAGCCAAGCCTGGATATTTTTTGTAACTTAAATTGAATTTTTTATCAAAGTAAAGTATTTTTAAATGTTTTTTCCTCTGCTTTACCCTACAGTTTATCTCACTGTGAAGACACCTTTGCAGTTTAATTTTTTTTTTTTTTTATATATATTTTGTGACTGGCATTACAGAAACTGCACGACCCCCAACTTTTCCCGTCACAATACCTGCTCGATACCTGCTTGAAACCTGCTTGAAACCCGGTTAATGGGGTTCAGGGAGTTCATCTACTTGACTTGTGAGAGCTTGGCCCACCAGGATGTTGCTTGGAGCGGCCCGCAATCACCGTTTAATTCTTTATTCTGCAGTATAGTTTGTTGGCTTCAATATAAATTTATTTAATTTATTTAATAAATAAATTTATTAATTTATTTAATAAATCAATTTATTAATTTATTTAATATTTTTTTTTAATCTATATAAATGGAAATGTTCGTTTGTGCATAACCACTAATCTTCGAAAGTTCTTCACTGATTACTTTTAAATTTTCACACAACGTTGTATTCGCATCCGGCCAGGTTTTTTATATACATTCTATATATATGATGTCCCATCTGTGACAGTAAAAAAAAAACATGCTTTTTCTGAAAAACTGTGTTTTTCATGTGAGGAAAATCTTCGAAACCTCTTTACCGATTGCTTTGAAATTTTGACACAATGTTGCATTCGAATAGGCGCGTCTTTTTATATATCTACTATATACATGTCTCACCTGTGACAGGAAAAAACATGTTTTTTTTTTAAACAGCGTCATCTGTTGGACGTAAGAGCAACGCACACTGTAATCTCTAAAAGTTATTCACCGAGTGCTTTGAAATTTTGACACAACATTGCATTCGAATAGGAGCATCTTTTTATATACCTACTATATAGATGCCACCCCTGTGACAGGTAAAAACATGTGTTTTTGAAAATCAGCGCCATCCATTGCACATAATAGCAACATTCACGCTATACTAAATATGTCACGAATTCCATTTCAATGTTTTCGATTGCATTGATAAATTTTATTTTCATAGATTTCGATTTATTTTATTTTTTAATAAAAAGTATAAGTATAGATGCCACACCTGTGACAGGTAAAACTATGTTTTTCTTGAAAAACAGCGCCATCTGTTGCATGTAAGAGCAACACACATGCTATACTAAATATGTTACAATTCCATTTCAATGTTTTTGATTGCATTGATAAATTGAATTTTCAGATTTTGATTTATTTTCATTTTGATTTAACTATTTTGCGTGAATTGAGGTGGAATTGAGCTGTGTTGTTTACCATACCGTTCATTTCGTGAGTATAGTTTATTTTTTTATTTTTCATATTTTCATTTTATTTTTAACTGCTTTTCTTAAATTTCAGTGATGGGAACATCAGATCACTTAATGTTCCCAATTTTCTGATGGGAACATCAGACCGTTTGGGAAGGCTTCGGACGAGGGAGTGGGGAATGGTGGGGATGACGAGGGGACGGAAGTGAGAGATGGTGGGGAGGACGAGGGGATGGGGTAATGGTGGGGAGAACGAGGGGACGGGTGAGGGGGGTATGGTAGGGAGGACTGGGGTACAGGGGAAAGTTGCTGTGGCTCAGCAAAGCACAGGTGTTGCTGAGCCACAGCAACACGCGGCTGGGTAATGCTAGTAATAAATATATTTATTTTAATAATAAATTTATCTAAATTTATGCTTTATGAATTTTATGTCCATTAGTTTGTGTTCCCTTTTTGCTTCCAAATTAGATTATTACCTGACTAAGTTTTATTAATAAAACCAGAACTTAAATAATCCCTCTAAACATACAGGTAAAGTTAGGTAATCTTGCTGGAACCAGAGTGGAAGGTGTTGAGTCAAAGGTAACAATTACTTTGTCAAATACCAACACTCTTAATATTTAATATTAATTGCCTTCATTCACTGGTTGGAAAATTGTGCTTAGTAACTTGCAAGGCTCACCTGCAAGGACGCCGGCACATGGTTGTGCAATCCCTGCATATCTCACATGTTGCAAACTAGTATAATACTACTACACTGGTATGATACTAGTACACTGGTATGATACTAGTACACAGGTATGATACTAGTACACAGGTATGATACTAGTACACTGGTATGATACTAGTACACAGGTATGATACTAGTACACAGGTATGATACTAGTACACTGGTATGATACTAGTACACTGGTATGATACTAGTACACTGGTATGATACTAGTACACAGGTATGATACTAGTACACTGGTATGATACTAGTACACAGGTATGATACTAGTACACTGGTATGATACTAGTACACAGGTATGATACTAGTACACTGGTATGATACTAGTACACAGGTATGATACTAGTACACTGGTATGATACTAGTACACTGGTATGATACTAGTACACAGGTATGATACTAGTACACAGGTATGATACTAGTACACTGGTATGATACTAGTACACTGGTATGATACTAGTACACAGGTATGATACTAGTTCACTGGTATGATACTAGTACACAGGTATGATACTAGTACACTGGTATGATACTAGTACACAGGTATGATACTAGTACACTGGTATGATACTAGTACACTGGTATGATACTAGTACACAGGTATGATACTAGTACACTGGTATGATACTAGTACACTGGTATGATACTAGTACACAGGTATGATACTAGTACACTGGTATGATACTAGTACACTGGTATGATACTAGTACACTGGTATGATACTAGTACACAGGTATGATACTAGTACACTGGTATGATACTAGTACACTGGTATGATACTAGTACACAGGTATGATACTAGTACACTGGTATGATACTAGTACACTGGTATGATACTAGTACACTGGTATGATACTAGTACACTGGTATGATACTAGTACACTGGTATGATACTAGTACACAGGTATGATACTAGTACACTGGTATGATACTAGTACACTGGTATGATACTAGTACACAGGTATGATACTAGTACACTGGTATGATACTAGTACACTGGTATGATACTAGTACACTGGTATGATACTAGTACACTGGTATGATACTAGTACACAGGTATGATACTAGTACACTGGTATGATACTAGTACACAGGTATGATACTAGTACACAGGTATGATACTAGTACACTGGTATGATACTAGTACACAGGTATGATACTAGTACACTGGTATGATACTAGTACACAGGTATGATACTAGTACACTGGTATGATACTAGTACACAGGTATGATACTAGTACACTGGTATAATACTAGTACACTGGTATGATACTAGTACACAGGTATGATACTAGTACACTGGTATGATACTAGTACACTGGTATGATACTAGTACACTGGTATGATACTAGTACACAGGTATGATACTAGTACACTGGTATGATACTAGTACACAGGTATGATACTAGTACACTGGTATGATACTAGTACACTGGTATGATACTAGTACACAGGTATGATACTAGTACACTGGTATGATACTAGTACACAGGTATGATACTAGTACACAGGTATGATACTAGTACACTGGTATGATACTAGTACACTGGTATGATACTAGTACACTGGTATGATACTAGTACACTGGTATGATACTAGTACACTGGTATGATACTAGTACACTGGTATGATACTAGTACACAGGTATGATACTAGTACACTGGTATGATACTAGTACACTGGTATGATACTAGTACACAGGTATGATACTAGTACACTGGTATGATACTAGTACACTGATATGATACTAGTACACAGGTATGATACTAGTACACTGGTATGATACTAGTACACTGGTATGATACTAGTACACTGGTATGATACTAGTACACTGGTATGATACTAGTACACAGGTATGATACTAGTACACTGGTATGATACTAGTACACTGGTATGATACTAGTACACAGGTATGATACTAGTACACTGGTATGATACTAGTACACTGGTATGATACTAGTACACTGGTATGATACTAGTACACAGGTATGATACTAGTACACTGGTATGATACTAGTACACTGATATGATACTAGTACACAGGTATGATACTAGTACACTGGTATGATACTAGTACACTGGTATGATACTAGTACACTGGTATGATACTAGTACACTGGTATGATACTAGTACACTGGTATGATACTAGTACACAGGTATGATACTAGTACACTGGTATGATACTAGTACACTGGTATGATACTAGTACACTGGTATGATACTAGTACACTGGTATGATACTAGTACACTGGTATGATACTAGTACACAGGTATGATACTAGTACACAGGTATGATACTAGTACACAGGTATGATACTAGTACACTGGTATGATACTAGTACACTGGTATCATCTCCAGTGGCGCTTTCAAGATCATTGAATGTGATTTGCAAGGTCTTAACAGCTTCTTATATGATCCATTGTTATAAGATCATGCCAGGTGCCACAGATTATATTTTGTAAAGTCCACGAGTGTGATGGACCCTTATGCTAAGTTACTAATATTGACATGTGTCTAGTCTCCAGCCCCTGTTGTGTCCAGTAGGTGTTCAGGCTTCACTGTCAAGCCTGTTTGGCACCCTCCTCTTAACCCTCCACACATATATATATATTACAATCTACTAGAAAATATTCTATGTGATCATGTATCGGTCTGGGTTGGTCCTCAGCTTTGGAGGCTATATCGTGCTCATATTTATTCTGCTTCAGCAGAGAACTCTGCCGCCGTTAAAATCATTTACATGTTTACTAAGAGCTGAGAGAGCGTGGAGGGGTCAGCTGAGCAGGGAAGCAAGCCAAGTGTCTGGGATAAGGTATAAGAAGCTCCCTGACCCATATTAAGGTCTACCGACTCTGATGCTGTCCCTGAGGGGCTCAGATGACCCCCGGCCACGCGCCCTTAGGGCAGCAATGGTGTTATTATTATTAAAGTAAACAGCTTAGCGCGATAAATGTTCTGTGAAAGACGATTTGTTTGAGAGAATCTGACCCATATTCATCGCAGAGAGTACTGGAGTACAGTACTCCATTACTCCAGTACTCTGGAGTACCACAGAGCTGGAGTACCGTTGTGATGTGGTACTAGAGTACCACAGCACAACGATAACAGCATCAACAGTTAGACAGAAATATAGGACTGATCAGCAGACGAGGAATTATTAAGGTCTGAGAGAGGCGAGCAGGACAGTGAGAATTATGAAGAAGTTCTTGCATCTTAACAAACATAAAAGGTTTGGCTAGAGCGCCGTGGTCAGCGTCTCAGGTCCCAGCCCGGCCGTCTTGGCCAGCCGCTGTGATGTATAATACATCATATTTTGATGTTGGGGGGATTTTGTCGATGAAATCTGATGAATTATTGCAGAGGTCAGGCAGCAGCTGGCACTGAGAGACGACCAAGGGGTAATGTTGTTTATGAGGACTAAACACACTTCAGAAAATGGTGTCCCTGGCATGAGCAGTGTCCCTGCTCATGCCTTGGTCCCTGCTCGTGCTAGGGGCACTATTTATGCCAGGGACACTGTTCATACTAGGGACACTGCTCATGCCAGGGACACTGCTCATGCTACAGACACTGCTCATGCCAGGGACACTGCTCATGCCAGGGATACTGCTCATGCAAGAGGCACTGCTCAAGCCTTGAACACTGCTCATGCCAGGGTCACTGATCATGCCAGGGACACTGCTCATACCAGGGATACTGCTCATGCAAGGGGCACTGCTCATGCCAGGGACACTGCTCATGCCAGGGATACTGCTCATGCAAGAGGCTCTGCTCAAGCCTTGAACACTGCTCATGCCAGGGACACTGCTCATAGTAGGGACACAGCTCATGCCAGGGTCACTACTCATGCCAGGGTCACTGCTCATGCCAGGGTCACTGCTCATGCATTGTCTCTAGCATGAGCAGTACCTCCGGTGGAGTATAGAGGCGCCCCTACGTGTCCATGGTACAGTAACAGTCTCCACCAGGCACGGTTACCGTGCTGTTGTTGTTGTTGAGGTACGGTGAGGGTCGACGGTGAGGTGGTGATGGGCATGCTGATCACTGACCTGGGAGGGGCATGGCATATACATTGCCAAGGGCATGACGGCTGAGTTGACAACGCTCGGAATTCGTAGTCATAAGGGTCCAGGTACGATCCCGGCGGAGGCGGAAACAAATAAGCAGAGTTTCTTTCACCCTAATGTACCTGTTCACCTAACAGTAAATTGGTACCTGGGAGTTAGACAGCTGTTAGGGGCTGCGTCCTGGTGTGTGTGTGTGTGTGTGTGTATAATCACCTAAGTGTAATTACCTAAGTGTAGTTACAGGATGAGAGCTACGCTCGTGGTGTCCCATCTTCCCAGCACTCTTTGTCATATAACGCTTTGAAACTACCGACGGTCTTGGCCTCCACCACCTTCTCCCCTAACTTGTTCCAACCGTCTACCACTCTGTTTGCGAAAGTGAATTTTCTTATATTTCTTCGGCATCTGTGTTTAGCTAGTTTATATCTATGACCTCTTGTTCTTAAAGTTCCAGGTCTCAGGAAATCTTCCCTATCGATTTTATCAATTCCTGTTACTATTTTGTATGTAGTGATCATATCACCTCTTTTTCTTCTGTCTTCTAGTTTTGGCATATTTAATGCCTCTAACCTCTCCTCGTAGCTCTTGCCCTTCAGTTCTGGGAGCCACTTAGTAGCATGTCTTTGCACCTTTTCCAGTTTGTTGATGTGCTTCTTAAGATATGGGCACCACACAACCGCTGCATATTCCAACTTTGGTCTAACAAAAGTCGTGAACAATTTCTTTAGTATTTCTCCATCCATGTATTTAAAAGCAATTCTGAAGTTAGAAAGCGTGGCATAGGCTCCTCATGAGATAGTTTTCTATCTAGAACCACCCCTAGCTCTCTTTCTTTATCAGAATTCTTTAAAGATTTCTCACATAATATATAGGTTGTGTGGGGTCTATGTTCTCCTATTCCACATTCCATAACATGGCATTTATTCACATTAAATTCCATTTGCCAAGTGGTGCTCCATATACTTATTTTGTCTAGGTCTTCTTGAAGGGCATGACCATCATCTAAGTTTTTTATCCTTCCTATTATCTTAGCATCATCAGCAAACATGTTCATATAATTCTGTATTCCCACTGGTAGATCATTTATGTTGACAATAAACATCACTGGTGCAAGAACTGAACCCTGTGGTACTCCACTTGTGACATTTCTCCAGTCCGATACATTGCCTCTGATCACAGCCCTCATTTTTCTATGTCAGAAAATCTTTCATCCATGCTAGAAGCGTACCTGTCACCCCCTCCAATATTTTCCAGTTTCCAGAACAACCTTTTGTGTGGAACTCTGTCGAAAGCCTTTTTTAGGTCCAGATAGATGCAGTCAACCCAACCATCTCTTTCCTGTAATATCTCTGTGGCTCGATCATAGAAACTGATTAAACACAGGATCTTCCAGATCGAAAACCATACTGTCTGTCTGATATTATATCATTTCTCTCCAAGTGTTCTACCCATTTAGTTTTTATTATTTTTTCCAATATTTTGACTATTACACTTGTCAATGATATCGGTCTATAATTAAGGGGGTCTTCCCTGCTTCCACTTTTGTAGATTGGAACTATGTTAGCCTTTTTCCACACATCAGCTACGACTCCTGTACACAGGGATGCCTGAAAGATCAGGTGAAGTGGAATGCTGAGCTCAGGTGCACATTCTCTCAGAACCCATGGTGAAACTCCATCTGGACCAACTGCTTTGTTCTTACTTAGCTCCTTTAGCTTATTTTCCACTTCATCTCTAGACACCTCTATGTGCTCTATGTTGTTCTCTGGCATTCTTATTGTGTCTGGTTCTCTGAAAATCTCATTTTGGACAAACACACTTCGGAACTTTTCGTTTAATGTTTCACACATTTCCTTTTCATTTTCTGTGTATCTGTCCCCCATTTTTAACCTCTGAATATTATCCTTTACCTGCAGCTTGCTTTTAATGAATTTACAGAAAAGGCCTGGCTCTGATTTACATTTGTCTGCAATACCGTTCTCAAAGTTCCTCTCTGCCTCTCTCCTTACTGACGTGAGTTGTTTCTCGCATCTTTGCATCGCTGGTATGTTTGAGGGTTTGGCCTCTTTCTATAATGATTCCATGCTTGTGTCTTTTGATCTCTGGCCCTCTCGCAATTTCTGTTGAACCAACCCTGTTTCCTAGGTCTGCATGTCTGTTTTGGTATGAATGTTTGTGTGCCTTCATATATTGTGCAAAATTTGGCATACATCTCATTTACTTCCTTGCCTAGCAACAAGTCTGTCCAATTATACCCAAGAAAAAAATTTTAAGTTCCCCATAGCGTCCTCTCTTGAAATCGAGTTTAACAACTGTTTCAATGTCCCCATTCTCTACTAGATTATATCACAAAGCGTATTTAATGTCCAAGAGGACGTGATCACTCTTTCCCAAGGGAGGAAGGTGCTGGATGTCAAATACCTCTTCTTCTTTCCTGGTGAATACTAGATCCAGTACTGATGGAACATCCCCTTCCCTCATTCTTGTGGCCTGCTTGACGTGTTGATACATGAATGTCTCCAAGATGAGGTTTACAAATCTGCCTGTCCAAATGTCCTCTGTTCCTGCCTCGTAGGCCTCCCAGTCTATTGCCTTAAAGTTGAAGTCCCCCAGTACCAACAATCGGGATTTATCTTTGTCAGCTCTTACCATAATCTCTCTCGTGACCATTATGAGGCCCTCTCGTTTGTCATCCAGTTCTTCCTTTGTCCATGTGTTGCTTGCTGGTGGGCTGTAGGCATTTAAAATTACCAGCTTATCATCCCGATTCCAGACCTGCAATGCCGTTGTGTCAATATCTCGAGGGTTTTCAAACATTAATTCTCTTACCTTCAGGTGTTCTTTCACAAGTACAGCCACTCCTCCCCGCTTCCTAATTTTCCTGTCACGTCTCCAAACTGAGTAGCCCCTTGGGAATACATGCGTATAATGTGTGTGTACTTACCTATTTGTGCTTGCGGGGGTTATCCATGTTCCTTAATGGAGCCCTGTTGCTTATGCATCGTTAATCGCCTGGAAAGAGATGTTGTCTTGCCTATATACTGAGTTTTTTTGAGGCTTACAGTCCCCAAGTCGGCATTTGAAGGCATAGACGACGTAGGTCTCTTTTAAAGCGTTCTGCTTTGTGTCTGGAGAGTTTCTCATGATTAGGCTGGCCGTTTTTTTGGTTTTATAGTAAATCGTCAGTTGTATCTTCTGATTTTTGTCTGTAGGGATAACGTTTCTATTAACAATATCTTTCAGGACCCTTTCCTCCGTTTTATGAGCTGTGGAAAATAAGTTCCTGTAAAATAGTCTAATAGGGGGTATAGGTGTTGTGTTAGTTATTTCTTTAGAGGTTGCATGGCGTTTCACTTTCCTTCTTATGATGTCTTCAACGAAACCATTGGAGAAGCCGTTGTTGACAAGAACCTGCCTTACCCTACAGAGTTCTTCGTCGACTTGCTTCCATCCTGAGCTGTGGCTGAGAGCACGGTCGACATAAGCATTAACAACACTCCTCTTGTACCTGTCTGGGCAGTCACTGTTGGCATTTAGGCACATTCCTATGTTTGTTTCCTTAGTGTAGACTGCAGTGTGGAAACCTCCGCTCCTTTCCATGACTATTACATCTAAAAAGGGCAGCTTCCCGTCCTTCTCCATCTCGTAAGTGAAACGCAACACAGAATTCTGCTCAAATGCCTCCTTCAGCTCCTGCAGATATCTGACATCAGGTACCTGTGTAAAAATGTCGTCAACATACCTGCAGTATATGGCCGGTTTCAAGTTCATGTTGACTAAGACTTTTTGCTCGATGGTACCCATGTAGAAGTTCGCAAACAGGACACCTAGGGGAGAACCCATTGCGACCCCATCTACTTGCTTATACATGTGCCCATCCGGGCTCAAGAAGGGTGCTTCTTTAGTACAAGCTTGGAGTAGTTTCCTTAGAATGTTTTCTGGTATGTCGAGAAGAGTACAGGCCGGATCACGATACACTCTGTCCGCTATCATCCCGATTGTTTCATCCACAGGTACGTTGGTAAACAGTGATTCTACGTCCAACGAGGCTCTTATCCCTGTGGCCCGTGCTCCCCGCAGTAAGTCAACAAATTCCTTTGGAGACTTCAGGCTGAAGGCGCAAGGGACATAAGGAGTCAGCAAGCCGTTGAGTTGTTTCGCCAGTCTGTACGTGGGTGTGGGTATCTGGCTGATGATTGGCCGAAGTGGGTTTTCAGGCTTATGTGTCTTGACATTTCCATACACGTATCCAGGTTTATATTCCCCAATAATCTTTGGCAGGTGGAGTCCGGATTTCTTGGCATTCACAGTTTCGATCAATTTGTTGACCTTTGCTTTCTCTTCGGCTGTAGTGTCCTTCATTACCCTTTGGAATTTAGTTTGGTCAGAGAGTATGAGGTTTATTTTCGCCAGATATTCATCTTTTTTAAGAATAACGTATATTGGCGACTTGTCACCTCTCCTGACAACTATCTCCTTGTTCTCACGAAGGCTCTTAGCTGCCGCTTTGAGCTCGGGGGACAGTATGGTGCTTCTGTAGTTGCCTCGATTCTTTCCTCCTTCCGCAATAAGTTCTGCTTGTAAGTACTTCTGCACTACACATCAAGAAGTCAACACCAGCAATCAACAGCCAATTAATGCACAACTATATTCTACCCACTTCAAGACTCCGCTCCAATATAGTAGCATCAAGAAATATGGGCCAATAGGCCCTCTGCAATTACTTCCATTCTTACATTCAATACCCATTGTTTCGTGTTCTATCCTGTGTTGAAAGTTTTGTTCATCTCATCCAAAACTGTTGTAACATATCACCTCACCCAAAATGCGGGTATAAAATGAAAAATGAAAGCTGTTTAAATCATAGCATAATAAGAACTCTGTTTAGTGTTTGCAGGTAATAGTTGTGTGTGTGTAAACTAAAAGTCTTTGAAAATGTAATAAGTTATTACGAAACGCGTTCAAGTGTCGCGTCAGACTAGAAATAAAAATGAATTTTGGAGAATTGATTTTTCAATTACCATCAACAGTGAAAAGAAACATAAGAAAGATCAAGAAAATTCGTGTTTGAATTATTAATCTTACTTTTTCGGTCATATTTAATAATAATATATATATATATATATATATATATATATATATATATATATATATATATATATATATATATATATATATATATATATATATATATATATAAATATATATATATATATATATTGTCCAGGGGACCATTCTGGCTTGTTCGCATATATATATATATATATATATATATATATATATATATATATATATATATATATATATATATATATATATATATATATATATACATACATATATATATATATATATATATATATATATATATATATATTTATATATATGTATGTGTGCGTGTGTGTGTGTGCACGCACAATGGACAGGTGCACGTGCGTGTGGCAGCGTACAGAACAAGGAGGCCGGAAGCAGAGTAAATGTCAATGAGCGTCTTAATATATACGTGAGGTTGTTCACTGGGCCGCCGTCAGCTGTACCCTGCGTCACTCTTGGTTGGAGGGATGTGTTCTTGTTCACTACCAGGGCGGCCACCCCCTGAGTGGTGGTGGGGCCATGATGGGTCACCCCCTGGCCAGGAGGTACCCACCTGGGGCCTCACTAGTGGCCCTGGCCAGGAAGTACCCACCTGGGGGCCCTGGCCAGGTGGTACCCACCTGGGGCCTCACTAGTGGCCCTGGCCAGGAGGTACCCACCTGGGGGCCCTCACTAGTGGCCCTGGCCAGGAAGTACCCACCTGGGGGCCCTGGCCAGGAGGTACCCACCTGGGGCCTCACTAGTGGCCCTGGCCAGGAGGTACCCACCTGGGGGCCCTCACTAGTGGCCCTGGCCAGGAAGTACCCACCTGGGGGCCCTCACTAGTGGCCCTGGCCAGGAGGTACCCACCTGGGGGCCCTCACTAGTGGCCCTGGCCAGGAAGTACCCACCTGGGGGCCCTCACTAGTGGCCCTGGCCAGGAAGTACCCACCTGGGGGCCCTCACTAGTGGCCCTGGCCAGGAGGTACCCACCTGGGGGCCCTCACTAGTGGCCCTGGCCAGGAAGTACCCACCTGGGGGCCCTCACTAGTGGCCCTGGCCAGGAGGTACCCACCTGGGGGCCCTCACTAGTGGCCCTGGCCAGAAGGTACACACCTGGGGGCCCTCACTAGTGGCCCTGGGCAGGAAGTACCAACCTGGGGCCCTGGCCAGGAGGTACCCACCTGGGGCCCTGGCCAGGAGGTACCCACCTGGGGCCCTCGCCAGGAGGTACCCACCGGGGCCCCTCACTAGTGGCCCTGGTCAGGAGGTACCCACCTGGGGCCCCTGGCCAGGAAGTACCCACCTGGGGGCCCCTCACTAGTGGCCCTGGCCAGGAAGTACCCACCTGGGGGCCCCTCACTAGTAGCCCTGGTCAGGAAGTACCCACCTGGGGGCCCCTCATTAGTGGCCCTGGCCAGGAGGTACCCACCTGGGAGCCCCTCACTAGTGGCCCTGGCCAGGAAGTACCCACCTGGGGGCCCCTCACTAGTGGCCCTGGCCAGGAAGTACCCACCTGGGGGCCCCTCACTAGTGGCCCTGGCCAGGAGGTACCCACCTGGGGCCCCTGGCCAGGAAGTACCCACCTGGGGGCCCTCACTAGTGGCCCTGGCCAGGAAGTACCCGCCTGGGGGCCCTGGCCAGGAGGTACCCACCTGGGGCCCTGGCCAGGAAGTACCCACCTGGGGGCCCTCGCTAGTGGCCCTGGCCAGGAAGTACCCGCCTGGGGGCTCTGGCCAGGAGGTACCCACCTGGGGCCCTGGCCAGGAAGTACCCACCTGGGGGCCCTCGCTAGTGGCCCTGGCCAGGAAGTACCCGCCTGGGGGCTCTGGCTAGGAGGTACCCGCCTGGGGGCCCTGGCCAGGAGGTACCCACCTGGGGCCCTGGCCAGGAAGTACCCACCTGGGGGCCCTCGCTAGTGGCCCTGGCCAGGAAGTACCCGCCTGGGGGCTCTGGCTAGGAGGTACCCACCTGGGGCCCAGGCCAGGAAGTACCCACCTGGGGCCCTCACTAGTGGCCCTGGCCAGGAGGTACCCACCTGGGGGCCCTCACTAGTGGCCCTGGCCAGGAAGTACCCACTTGGGGGCCCTCACTAGTGGCCCTGGCCAGGAAGTACCCACCTGGGGCCCTCACTAGTGGCCCTGGCCAGGAAGTACCCACCTGGGGGCCCTCACTAGTGGCCCTGGCCAGGAAGTACCCACCTGGGGGGCCCTCACTAGTGGCCCTGGCCAGGAGGTACCCACCTGGGCCCCTCACTAGTGGCCCTGGCCAGGAGGTACCCATCTGGGCCCCTCACTAGTAGCCCTGGCCAGGAAGTACCCACCTGGGGGCCCCTCACTAGTGGCCCTGGCCAGGAAGTACCCACCTGGGGGGGCCTCACTAGTGGCCCTGGCCAGGAAGTACCAACCTGGGGCCCTCGCCAGGAGGTACCCACCTGGGCCCCTCACTAGTGGCCCTGGTCAGGAGGTACCCACCTGGGGCCCCTGGCCAGGAAGTACCCACCTGGGGGCCCCTCACTAGTGGCCCTGGCCAGGAAGTACCCACCTGGGGGCCCCTCACTAGTAGCCCTGGCCAGGAAGTACCCACCTGGGGGCCCCTCACTAGCAGCCCTGGCCAGGAAGTACCCACCTGGGGGCCCCTCACTAGTGGCCCTGGCCAGGAGGTACCCACCTGGGGGCCCCTCACTAGTGGCCCTGGCCAGGAAGTACCCACCTGGGGGGCCCCTCACTAGTGGCCCTGGCCAGGAAGTACCCACCTGGGGGCCCCTCACTAGTGGCCCTGGCCAGGAGGTACCCACCTGGGGCCCCTGGCCAGGAAGTACCCACCTGGGGGCCCTCACTAGTGGCCCTGGCCAGGAAGTACCCGCCTGGGGGCCCTGGCCAGGAGGTACCCACCTGGGGCCCTGGCCAGGAAGTACCCACCTGGGGGCCCTCGCTAGTGGCCCTGGCCAGGAAGTACCCGCCTGGGGGCTCTGGCCAGGAGGTACCCACCTGGGGCCCTGGCCAGGAAGTACCCACCTGGGGGCCCTCGCTAGTGGCCCTGGCCAGGAAGTACCCGCCTGGGGGCTCTGGCTAGGAGGTACCCGCCTGGGGGCCCTGGCCAGGAGGTACCCACCTGGGGCCCTGGCCAGGAAGTACCCACCTGGGGGCCCTCGCTAGTGGCCCTGGCCAGGAAGTACCCGCCTGGGGGCTCTGGCTAGGAGGTACCCACCTGGGGCCCAGGCCAGGAAGTACCCACCTGGGGCCCTCACTAGTGGCCCTGGCCAGGAGGTACCCACCTGGGGGCCCTCACTAGTGGCCCTGGCCAGGAAGTACCCACTTGGGGGCCCACACTAGTGGCCCTGGCCAGGAAGTACCCACCTGGGGCCCTCACTAGTGGCCCTGGCCAGGAAGTACGCACCTGGGGGCCCTCACTAGTGGCCCTGGCCAGGAAGTACCCACCTGGGGGGCTCTCACTAGTGGCCCTGGCCAGGAGGTACCCACCTGGGCCCCTCACTAGTGGCCCTGGCCAGGAGGTACCCATCTGGGGCCCTCACTAGTGGCCCTGGCCAGGAAGTACCCACCTGGGGGCCCCTCACTAGTGGCCCTGGCCAGGAAGTACCCACCTGGGGGGCCCTCACTAGTGGCCCTGGCCAGGAGGTACCCACCTGGGCCCCTCACTAGTGGCCCTGGCCAGGAAGTACCCACCTGGGCCCCTCACTAGTGGCCCTGGCCAGGAGGTACCCACCTGGGCCCCTCACTAGTGGCCCTGGCCAGGAAGTACCCACCTGGGGGCCCCTCACTAGTGGCCCTGGCCAGGAAGTACCCACCTGGGCCCCTCACTAGTGGCCCTGGCCAGGAAGTACCCACCTGGCCCCTCACTAGTGGCCCTGGCCAGGAAGTACTCACCTGGGGCCGTCACTAGTGGCCCTGGCCAGGAAGTACCCACCTGGGGGCCCCTCACTAGTGGCCCTGGCCAGGAAGTACTCACCTGGGGCCCTCACTAGTGGCCCTGGCCAGGAAGTACCCACCTGGGGGCCCCTCACTAGTGGCCCTGGCCAGGAGGTACCCACCTGGGGGCCCTCACTAGTGGCCCTGGCCAGGAAGTACCCACCTGGGGGCCCCTCACTAGTGGTCCTGGCCAGGAAGTACTCACCTGGGGGCCCCTCACTAGTGGCCCTGGCCAGGAAGTACTCACCTGGGGCCCTCACTAGTGGCCCTGGCCAGGAAGTACTCACCTGGGGCCCTCACTAGTGGCCCTGGCCAGGAAGTACCCACCTGGGCCCCTCACTAGTGGCCCTGGCCAGGAGGTACCCACCTGGGGGCCCTCACTAGTGGCCCTGGCCAGGAAGTACCCACCTGGGGGCCCCTCACTAATGGTCCTGGCCAGGAAGTACCCACCTGGGGGCCCTCACTAGTGGCCCTGGCCAGGAAGTACCCACCTGGGGGCCCTCACTAGTGGCCCTGGCCAGGAAGTACCCACCTGGGCCCCTCACTAGTGGCCCTGGCCAGGAAGTACCCACCTGGGGGCCCCTCACTAGTGGCCCTGGCCAGGAAGTACCCACCTGGGGGCCCTCACTAGTGGCCCTGGCCAGGAAGTACCCACCTGGGGGCCCTCACTAGTGGCCCTGGCCAGGAAGTACCTACCTGGGCCCCTCACTAGTGGCCTTGGCCAGGAAGTACCCACCTGGGGGCCCCTCACTAGTGGCCCTGGCCAGGAAGTACCCACCTGGGCCCCTCACTAGTGGCCCTGGCCAGGAAGTACCCACCTGGGGGCCCCTCACTAGTGGCCCTGGCCAGGAAGTACCCACTTGGGGGCCCTCACTAGTGGCCCTGACCAGGAAGTACCCAACTGGGGCCCTCACTAGTGGCCCTGGCCAGGAAGTACCCACCTGGGCCCCTCACTAGTGGCCCTGGCCAGGAAGTACCCACCTGGGGGCCCCTCACTAGTGTCCCTGGCCAGGAAGTACCCACTTGGGGGCCCTCACTAGTGGCTCTGACCAGGAAGTACCCACCTGGGGGCCCTCACTAGTGGCTCTGACCAGGAAGTACTCACCTGGGGGCCCTCACTAGTGGCTCTGACCAGGAAGTACTCACCTGGGGGCCCTGACCAGGAAGTACCCACCTGGGGCCCTCACTAGTGGCCCTGACCAGGAAGTACTCACCTAGGGCCCCTCACAAGTGGCCCTGGCCAGGAAGTACCCACCTGGGGCCCTCACTAGTGGCCCTGACCAGGAAGTACCCACCTGGGGGCCCTCACTAGTGGCTCTGACCAGGAAGTACTCACCTGGGGGCCCTGACCAGGAAGTACCCACCTGGGGCCCTCACTAGTGGCCCTGACCAGGAAGTACCCACCTGGGGGCCCTCACTAGTGGCCCTGGCCAGGAAGTACCCACCTGGGGCCCTCACTAGTGGCCCTGGCCAGGAAGTACCCACCTAGGGGCCCTCACTAGTGGCCCTGGCCAGGAAGTACCCACCTGGGGGCCCCTCACTAGTGGCCCTGGCCAGGAAGTACTCACCTGGGGCCCTGGCCAGGACGTACCCACCTGGGCCCCTCACTAGTGGCCCTGGCCAGGAAGTACCCACCTGGGGGCCCCTCACTAGTGGCCCTGGCCATGAGGTACCCACCTGGGCCCCTCACTAGTGGCCCTGGCCAGGAAGTACCCACCTGGGGGCCCCTCACTAGTGGCCCTGGCCAGGAAGTACCCACCTGGGGCCCTGGCCAGGAAGTACCCACCTGGGGGCCCCTCACTAGTGGCCCTGGCCAGGAAGTACCCACCTGGGGCCCTGGCCAGGAAGTACCCACCTGGGGCCCTGGCCAGGAAGTACCCACCTGGGGCCCTGGCCAGGAAGTACCCACCTGGGCCACGCCCCAACACCTCAGGCCGTCTGGTCCTGTTGTTGACATTGGAGGGAAGACCCCACGAGGTGGCGGAGGAGGAAATGAAGGTTGAGACATAATAGAGGGTAAATAGGGAGTGTAGCGCGGGTTAGTGAGGGTGTGTGGGTAGCGGCGAGGCCACGGAGGGGCCCACGGAGGGCCCACGGGGCCTACGGAGGGCCCACGGAGGGGCGGGCAAGGCTGTGGCAGCGCGGGCACGCCACAGTTTCATTCCGTGTCCGACCACCTCCACGCTCAGACTTACGACTTGGAGCTCAGGTGAGGCTGCTTGTACCCTTATGTTGTTGGGGCGTCCGGGGCTGTGAGAGCCCCTCCCACACCTGCCAGGGGCTGTGGGGAGTCCTCCCACACCTGCCAGGGGCTGTGGGGAGCCCTCCCACACCTGCCTGGGTCTGTGGGGAGCCCTCCCACATCTGCCAGGGGCTGTGGGGAGCCCTCCCACATATGCCAGGGGCTGTGGGGAGCCCTCCCACACCTGCCAGTGGTTGTGGGGAGCCCTCCCACACCTGCCAGTGGTTGTGGGGAGCCCTCCCACACCTGCCAGTGGTTGTGGGGAGCCCTCCCACACCTGCCAGTGGTTGTGGGGAGCCCTCCCACACCTGCCACTATGGTTTAGGTTCACCTGTGGTCAATGTTGATGTATTCTGATGCTTGATAAGCGAGCGTATATCTTATACCATATATAAATGAACGTATATCTTACAGAATATATAAATGAGCGTATATCTTATACCATATATCCGCATTCAGGGGCCCGGGTAATGTGAAATAATTGTTGTTTCTTAAAAAATAAAACCGCGTGAATTTAAAATATGTTATGAATGTTTCTGAGTGATTTAAGTCAAGTGAGGTCATGAGCCAGTGGGTCACAGCGTATCTACTGTTAGGTGAACAGAGGCATGAGGTGAAAGAGAACGTGCCCAACCGTTTGTGAATAGAGAACGAAGCCTATTAGACGGAATGGCGGTTTGAAATTGTTAGGCTACGCTAGGCCTAATGCGCCTCCCACCGTTTATGTAAAGAACTTCCGTGCAAATTATTATTTTTTTTTTATATACGATTATAATTATTATATTTATTGTATTTTTTTTTTTAGGGGGGGGGGAGGGGTTGATATACTGGAATTATTTTGTTGTGTTTATTTCTGTGTTGTATAAATTTTGGGGGAAATGAATAAAGAAGTTATGACATATTGAAGAATGGTTCAGTGATTTGTCACTGCTGGTGGTGGCAACGGTGAACTGTGGTGGTGGTGGCAACGGTGAAATGTGGTAGTGATGGCAACAGTGAACTGTGGTAGTGGTGGCAACGGTGAACTGTGGTGGTGGTGGCAACGGTGAACTGTGGTAGTGGTGGCAACGGTGAACTGTGGTAGTGGTGGCAACAGTGAACTGTGGTGGTGGTGGCAACGGTGAACTGTGGTGGTGGTGGCAACGGTGAAATGTGGTAGTGGTGGCAACGGTGAACTGTGGTGGTGGTGGCAACGGTGAAATGTGGTAGTGATGGCAACAGTGAACTGTGGTAGTGGTGGCAACGGTGAAATGTGGTGGTGGTGGCAACGGTGAAATGTGGTAGTATTGGCAACAGTGAACTGTGGTAGTGGTGGCAACGGTGAAATGTGGTGGTGGTGGCAACGGTGAAATGTGGTAGTGTTGGCAACAGTGAACTGTGGTAGTGGTGGCAACAGTGAATGTGGTAGTGGTGGCAACGGTGAAATGTGGTAGTGGTTGTAACGGTGAACTGTGGTAGTGGTGGCAATAGTGAACTGTGGTAGTGATGGCAACAGTGAACTGTGGTAGTGATGGCAACAGTGAACTGTGGTAGTGACACCAACAGTGAACTTTGGTAGTGATGGCAACAGTGAACTGTGGTAGTGGTGGCAACAGTGAACTGTGGTAGTGGTGGCAACAGTGAACTGTGGTAGTGGTGGCAACAGTGAACTGTGGTAGTGGTGGCAACGGTGAACTGTGGTAGTGGTGGCAACAGTGAACTGTGGCAACAGTGAACTGTGGTAGTGGTGGCAACGGTGAACTGTGGTAGTGGTGGCAACAGTGAACTGTGGTAGTGGTGGCAACAGTGAACTGGTTAGTGATGGCAACAGTGAACTGTGGTAGTGGTGGCAACAGTGAACTGTGGTAGTGACACCAACAGTGAACTGTGGTAGTGACACCAACAGTGAACTGTGGTAGTGACACCAACAGTGAACTGTGGTAGTGACACCAACAGTGAACTGTGGTAGTGGTGGCAGCAGTGAACTGTGGTAGTGGTGGCAACAGTGAACTGTTGCAACAGTGAACTGTGTGGTAGTGGTGGCAACAGTGAACTGTGGTAGTGGTGGCAACAATGAACTGTGGTAGTGACACCAACAGTGAACTGTGGTAGTGGTGGCAACAGTGAACTGTGGCAACAGTGAACTGTGGTAGTGGTGGCAACAGTGAACTGTGGTAGTGGTGGCAACGGTGAACTGTGGTAGTGGTGGCGACAGTGAACTGTGGTAGTGATTGCAACAGTGAACTGTGGTAGTGGAGGCAACAGTGAACTGTAGCAACAGTGAACTGTGGTAGTGGTGGCAACAGTGAACTGTGGTAGTGGTGGCAACAGTGAACTGTGGTAGTGATTGCAACAGTGAACTGTGATAGTGATTGCAACAGTGAACTGTGGTAGTGATGGCAACAGTGAACTGTGGTAGTGGTGGCAGCAGTGAACTGTGGTAGTGATACCAACAGTGAACTGTGGTGTTGGTGGCAACAGTGAACTGTGGTAGTGATACCAACAGTGAACTGTGGTGTTGGTGGCAACAGTGAACTGTGGTAGTGACACCAACAGTGAACTGTGGTAGTGATGGCAACAGTGAACTGTGGTAGTGATACCAACAGTGAACTGTGGTGTTGGTGGCAACAGTGAACTGTGGTAGTGATTGCAACAGTGAACTGTGGTAGTGATGGCAACAGTGAACTGTGGTAGTGGTGGCAACAGTGAACTGTGGTAGTAATACCAACAGTGAACTGTGGTGTTGGTGGCAACAGTGAACTGTGGTAGTGATACCAACAGTGAACTGTGGTAGTGATTGCAACAGTGAACTGTGGTACTGATTGCAACAGTGAACTGTGGTAGTGATGGCAACAGTGAACTGTGGTAGTGATTGCAACAGTGAACTGTGGTAGTGATGGCAACAGTGAACTGTGGTAGTGATGGCAACAGTGAACTGTGGTAGTGATACCAACAGTGAACTGTGGTGTTGGTGGCAACAGTGAACTGTGGTAGTGATTGCAACAGTGAACTGTGGTAGTGATTGCAACAGTGAACTGTGGTAGTGATGGCAACAGTGAACTGTGGTAGTGGTGGCAACAGTGAACTGTGGTAATAATACCAACAGTGAACTGTGGTGTTGGTGGCAACAGTGAACTGTGGTAGTGATTGCAACAGTGAACTGTGGTAGTGATTGCAACAGTGAACTGTGGTAGTGATGGCAACAGTGAACTGTGGTAGTGGTGGCAACAGTGAACTGTGGTAGTGATACCAACAGTGAACTGTGGTGTTGGTGGCAACAGTGAACTGTGGTAGTGATACCAACAGTGAAATATGGTGTTGGTGGCAACAGTGAACTGTGGTAGTGATGACAACAGTGAACTGTGGTAGTGATGGCAACAGTGAACTGTGGTAGTGATACCAACAGTGAACTGTGGTAGTGGTGGCAACAGTGAACTGTGGTAGTGACACCAACAGTAAACTGTGGTAGTGATGGCAACAGTGAACTGTGGTAGTGACACCAACAGTGAACTGTGGTAGTGATACCAACAGTGAACTGTGGTAGTGGTGGCAACAGTGAACTGTGGTAGTGATGGCAACAGTGAACTGTGGTAGTGACACCAACAGTGAACTGTGGTAGTGATACCAACAGTGAACTGTGGTAGTGGTGGCAACAGTGAACTGTGGTAGTGATGGCAACAGTGAACTGTGGTAGTGATGGCAACAGTGAACTGTGATAATTAACCCTACTGTATTTGAGCTGGACTGAAATAAACATGTAAAATATATAAAATATATATATATATATATATATATATATATATATATATATATATATATATATATATATATATATATATATATATATATATATATATATATATATATATATATATATAATTACATAGCAGCATCGTTGTTAAAATACAATTTATTTATAAATAAAAAGTAATGGTGAAACTCGTACCCATGTTCGGGCCAAACTATTCAACTACCGACGTGAGCAATTTGATGTCATTGACGACACGCTCAATCACAATAATTAAACGATGAAGCGACATATGGCATCACATATTAAACGACGAACCGACATATGGCATCACATATTAAACGATGAAGTGACATATGGCATCACATATTAAACGACGAACCGACATATGGCATCACATATTAAACGACGAACCGACATATGGCATCACGTATTAAACGATGAACCGACATATGGCATCATGTATTAAACGATGAACCGACATATGGCATCACGTATTAAACGATGAAGCGACATATTGTATCACGTATTAAACGATGAAGCGACATATTGTATCACATATTAAACGATGAAGCGACATATTGTATCACGTATTAAACGATGAACCGACATATTGCATCATGTATTAAACGATGAACCGACATATGGCATCATGTATTAAACGATGAAGTGACATATTGTATCACGTATTAAACAATGAAGCGACATATTGTATCACATATTAAACGATGAACCGACATATTGCATCACGTATTAAACGATGAAGCGACATAATGCATCACGTATTAAACGATGAAGCGACATAATGCATCACGTATTAAACGATGAACCGACATATTGCATCACGTATTAAACGATGAACCGACATATGGCATCACGTATTAAACGATGAACCGACATATTGCATCACGTATTAAACGATGAAGCGACATATTGCATCACGTATTAAACGATGAACCGACATAATGCATCACGTATTAAACGAATATAAACTAAACCCTCACAATAATATCAGAATAACGTGACATATATCCACGAGACAACCATTGTAGCATGATGTTGGGATCGAACCTGCGTGCGGTGTGACGACAGCGTTTGGTGGAGACCTGCACGACCAACACCAGAGTGCACTTGTGGGGTTACGAGCAACACTTCCATTGGGAATTATTGACTCCAAATTGTTCTAGTGAGGACAACGGATTCTAGGTTGAGTAACTTTTAGCACGTCTGTTTGTCGTAATGTTAGAGAGTGTGTCTGGGGGTTGTGTGTGTGTGTCCGTGGACGGTGGTGGAGGCGAGGGGGACACCGTTGTGTCCACCAGCCCCCGAGGTAAACTACTCACATTATACGAGGGACGAGACCGAGCGGGACCAAGGCGGTCACTCACTCACAAATGTCAAGTGTTGCTTTACTGGTGAGTATCTGACTCACTGGTCACGTTACTGTGTCCACCCGTACTGCTGGGGTGTACAGCCACTCCTGGGGTGTCCACCCACTCCTAGGGTGTCCACCCGTACTGGGGTGTCCACCCGTACTGGGGTGTCCACCCGTACTGGGGTGTCCAGCCACTCCTGGGGTGTACACCCGTACTGGGGTGTACACCCGTACTGGGGTGTACACCCGTACTGGGGTGTCCAGCCACTCCTGGGGTGTCCAGCCACTCCTGGGGTGTCCACCCGTACTGGGGTGTCCACCCGTACTGGGGTGTCCACCCGTACTGGGGTGTCCAGCCACTCCTGGGGTGTACACCCGTACTAGGGTGTACACCCGTACTGGAGTGTCCAGCCACTCCTGGGGTGTACACCCGTACTGGGGTGTACACCCGTACTGGGGTGTACACCCGTACTGGGGTGTACACCCGTACTGGGGTGTCCAGCCACTCCTGGGGTGTCCACCCGTACTGGGGTGTACACCCGTACTGGGGTGTCCAGCCACTCCTGGGGTGTCCACCCGTACTGGGGTGTCCACCCGTACTGGGGTGTCTAGCCACTCCTGGGGTGTCCACCCGTACTGGGGTGTACACCCGTACTGGGGTGTCCAGCCACTCCTGGGGTGTCCACCCGTACTGGAGTGTACACCCGTACTGGGGTGTCCAGCCACTCCTGGGGTGTCCACCCGTCCTGGGGTGTCCAGCCACTCCTGGGGTGTCCACCCGTACTGGAGTGTACACCCGTACTGGGGTGTCCAGCCACTCCTGGGGTGTCCACCCGTACTGGGGTGTCCAGCCACTCCTGGGGTGTCCACCCGTGCTGGGGTGTCCAGCCACTCCTGGGGTGTCCACCCGTACTGGGATGTCCAGCCACTCCTGGGGTGTCCACCCGTACTGGAGTGTACACCCGTACTGGAGTGTACACCCGTACTGGGGTGTCCACCCGTACTGGAGTGTACACCCGTACTGGGGTGTCCACCCGTACTGGAGTGTACACCCGTACTGGGGTGTCCAGCCACTCCTGGGGTGTCCACCCGTCCTGGGGTGTCCACCCGTACTGGGGTGTCCAGCCACTCCTGGGGTGTCCACCCGTACTGGAGTGTACACCCGTACTGGGGTGTCCACCCCTCCTTGGGTGCCCCCCCCCCCTTCACACCCTAACAACAAGAGAGCTCGTCAAACCTCTTGTTTACAAACCTGAAATTCTAGTTCAGCTTAATGTAGTGTAAGTGACGAAGGCTGAGTTGTTAACACTTTATTGGCTCTACTTGTCTGTTGTTCTTCCTGTTCTTCATGTTGTCTTGTTCATCCTGGTCTTCATGTTGACAGCGCCTGTCAACACCCGTAACACCTCCCCGTCCTCCTGTCTACACAAGAACCTTTTGTAGTAGTGTTGTGGAGGTCTTAAGTGTAGCGTGTTGTGGAGGTCTTAAGTGTAGCCTGATGTCGAGGTCTTAAGTCTAGCGTGTTGTCGAGGTCTTAAGTCTAGCGTGTTGTCGAGGTCTTAAGTCTAGCGTGTTGTCGAGGTCATTAAGTGCAGATGTTGTCCAGGTCTTAAGTCTAGCGTGTTGTCGAGGTCTTAAGTGCAGGTGTTGGGGAGGTCATTAAGTGCAGGTGTTGTCCAGGTCTTAAGTCTAGCGTGTTGTCGAGGTCGTACGTAGAGCGAGATACGAGCAACACATCCGTGTAAACAGGTCTGATGGTCCATGCTAAACATTAGACCAAGTGATCATAAGACAACCCATCCTCCGAATAGACAGTACGTTTTAATACTTAATGTAATAAGTACATTCCTGACTGTCTGCATAGTACATAAATACACTTAATTGTGCCCTTACATTTACCTCCCCACATATTCTCATTTTCTGTTAAAACACAAATTGATTAGGTTGAAGTTTTCATGTTCAATTCTAAATATAAAGTTTTAAATATAAAGAATTTATTTTTCAGTTTTATTAAACAATAGAGATTTTATACAAAATTTGAAAATATCCTGAGTTACTTTATAATTTATTGAAAGACTTTAGTTTTGTTTTATTAGTTTTATAAAAATGTAATATCAATATAGTTATAGGTTAAGTACTAATTGTAATTATGAAGCAATAAATGTTATTTAACTGCATGTCCTCGTACACAGCCAAGGTTAGGTTAGGTCGTGGTTTTCTATACAGCTTCTCTGGTAAACTCTAATATTCACAAACTTTTGGTGCGATGCTGGCGATTAAGTGTATTTATGTACTATGCCGATAGTCAGGATTGTACTTATTACATTTAGTATTAAAACGTACTGTCTATTCGGAGGATGGGGTGCATAAGATCACTTCCTTATCTTCCAGCCGCTGATGTTATCTTGGTAATCCGAGACCCGAGCGCTCTTCCCGCCATGTACTAAGATAACAGATTAGATATCGACACGATTACTTGAAAGATTCGTGAGATAGTTTTAATTCTCGATAGTCATTGATGTGAAGCATGATTGATGGTCCTAGTTAGTGTTGTTGGAGATGCTGAGGGAGGGAGGGAGGTTAGGGGAGGGTTGGTACACTTTGGGTACGCTTTGGGTTCATTTTGGGTACACTTGGGGTGCCCCTGTGGCGTAATTCAGGTGTGTTATTGAGAAATCACGTTGTTCTTGGAACTTAGCAGTGTCCTCTGGCACCATCAGAGACACTACTGTGTCCTGTATCATTACAAGAGACTGATTTGTCCTCTGAAATAACGAGACAATTATGTATCCTCATATATCACCAGAAATAATTACATAACATTTAGAGATGCCAAAGATTCTTGTATCATCTGGCATTGCTGTAATGTATTTATCTTCTGAACTGTACCAAATTTTGTAATTTTCTTGTATTATACATTATTACAAGGAAGCCTAACCCTTGGGGGGGGGGCAACAGTTTCAGCCTAATAAATTGGTCATATATTTTAATATTAATAAATTTGTATATTTACCATTGCCCGAATATACAAAATTTGGGGAATACAGAATTTTTGCTTTCGGGAACAAAAACATATTCAAAAATAATTTAATGATAGTGATTTTAGAGTATATAATGTGCAGCATTTTTTTGACAGGAATATTCAGAGCTCAAATAATATTTTTATGGTATCTAAATCTTTGTTAGTTTTCGATTTATTCCCTATTAAGAATTTCTAATTGTCGTAAGAATTCTTACGACAATTTTTTTATTTTAATTCCTAAAAATTTGGATTTTTTTCATTCATTTTAAAATTAATTTTAAAATTAAATTTAATTCCTAAAAATGTGGATTTTTTTTATTCATTTTAAAATTAATTTTAAAATTAAATTTAATTTTAATATGGTGAACGCCCATTTAGATTTGGTTCAAAATGTGTGTATGTTGACCTAGGTGAACCAGTCCCTAGGACCTAGGTGAACAGGTGAACAGATGAACCTGTTAAAGCCCGATTTGCCACAACGTGCAGAATACGACCTCCTAACCTAACCAGAAACTCACTCAAGCAACTCACCCAACCTATCCAGTCCGATCCGGAGTACTCTGTAACGTGTATGTCCATTACGTGGAGAATGAGACGTGTTGGTTGAATTGTCGGGTTGCCTAAAGTACACACCACCACCCCCATCTATCTTGTAGAGGTGTAGTGAGGGTCGAGCCTCTCCACTCACAACAAGAAGGGAAGCACTTACAAGAAGGGAAGCACTCACAACAAGAAGGGAAGCACTCACAACAAGAAGGGAAGCACTCACAACAAGAAGGGAAGCACTCACAACTCCATATTGGGAAACAATTCCGATCCTCCAAGATAACCTTTTGGACGCGCGTACGAGCAGAGGGAAGAACCAGCAGAGGCCAGCCAGGCGGCCGGCTCTCAGCCTTGACATTTGGCGCTGGGACCCACTCGAAAAAAACTCACCTTTGGAAACTTTGGGTTGATCACCGTTGTCCTGGGACACACACACCTGCCCCAGTGTTGTCCTGGGACACACACACCTGTCCCAGTGTTGTCCTGGGACACACACACCTGTCTTAGCGTTGTCCTGGGACACACACACCTGTCTTAGCGTTGTCCTGGGACACACACACCTGTCCCAGTGTTGTCCTGGGACACACACACCTGTCTTAGCGTTGTCCTGGGACACACACACGTGTCCCAGTGTTGTCCTGGGACACACACACCTGCCCAGCGTTCTCCTGGGACACACACACCTGCCCCAGTGTTGTTCTGGGACACACACACCTGTCTTAGCGTTGTCCTGGGACACATACACACCTGTCCCAGTGTTGTCCTGGGACACACACCTGCCAAACATTCTGCCTTACTCTTCTGTCTTCCAGTGTCGTAAAGTGCATTTCCCGCAGCCTTTCCTCGTAACTCATGCCTCTTAGTTCTGGGACTAGTCTAGTGGCATACCTCTGAACTTTTTCCAGTTTCGTCTTGTGCTTGACAAGGTACGGGCTCCATGCTGGGGCCGCATACTCCAGGATTGATCTTACATATGTGGTATACAAGATTCTGAATGATTCCTTACACATGTCTGTGTGTGTGTGTGTGTGTGTGTGTGTGTGTGTGTGTGTGTGTGTGTGTGTGTGTGTGTGTGTGTGTGTGTGTGTGTGTGTGTGTGTGTGTGTGTGTGTATAAAGGGTATGAGGAAGCGGGTCAGAATTGTATTTTTCCTTGGTAAACGCACATTAATGACGCTATGTAAAAAGACACCTTGAACACTGCTTATGTAAGACACGTATATCTGTGTATTTACGTATATAGGTTAGGTTAGGTTAGCATTTTGAAAGCACTACAATCACCATCTGTGGGTGACTGTTCAATAAGTCGCTGAACTATATGCTTAACACATCTCTCACTCTGTCCATGGAGGACAGAAGAAAAATGTATATATGCAGGTTAGCATTGTAAATGTCTGGCCACGTCTGTGGTAGAAAATAATAACAAAAAATACCCCCCCTACCACCACACCACCACCCCAACCACCACCCCCTACCACCACCACACCCCTACCACCACACCACCACCACAACAAGCCGCTCGCCTCACATAAAACTTGAGGTATTCACAAAAAATAACAAATTCGAAGGTCACAGCGTCATAATGCCAAATGCTAAGGCCCGAGGGGACGACCCGTCGTCCTGGGGTGAGGCCCGAGGGGACGACCCGTCGTCCTGGGGTGAGGCCCGAGGGGACGACCCGTCGTCCTGGGGTGAGGCCCGAGGGGACGACCCGTCGTCCTGGGGTGAGGCCCGAGGGGACGACCCGTCGTCCTGGGGTGAGACCCATGGAGACGACCCGTCGTCCTGGGGTGAGGCCCGTGGAGACGACCCGTCGTCCTGGGGTGAGACCCATGGAGACGACCCGTCGTCCTGGGGTGAGACCCATGGAGACGACCCGTCGTCCTGGGGTGAGACCCATGGAGACGACCCGTCGTCCTGGGGTGAGACCCATGGAGACGACCCGTCGTCCTGGGGTGAGGCCCGTGGAGACGACCCGTCGTCCTGGGGTGAGACCCATGGAGACGACCCGTCGTCCTGGGGTGAGACCCATGGAGACGACCCGTCGTCCTGGGGTGAGACCCATGGAGACGACCCGTCGTCCTGGGGTGAGACCCATGGAGACGACCCGTCGTCCTGGGGTGAGACCCATGGAGACGACCCGTCGTCCTGGGGTGAGACCCATGGAGACGACCCGTCGTCCTGGGGTGAGACCCATGGAGACGACCCGTCGTCCTGGGGTGAGACCCATGGAGACGACCCGTCGTCCTGGGGTGAGACCCATGGAGACGACCCGTCGTCCTGGGGTGAGACCCATGGAGACGACCCGTCGTCCTGGGGTGAGACCCATGGAGACGACCCGTCGTCCTGGGGTGAGGCCCGTGGAGACGACCCGTCGTCCTGGGGTGAGACCCATGGATACGACCCGTCGTCCTGGGGTGAGACCCATGGAGACGACCCGTCGTCCTGGGGTGAGACCCATGGAGACGACCTGTCGTCCTGGGGTGAGACCCATGGAGACGACCCGTCGTCCTGGGGTGAGGCCCGTGGAGACGACCCGTCGTCCTGGGGTGAGACCCATGGAGACGACCCGTCGTCCTGGGGTGAGACCCATGGAGACGACCCGTCGTCCTGGGGTGAGACCCATGGAGACGACCCGTCGTCCTGGGGTGAGACCCATGGAGACGACCCGTCGTCCTGGGGTGAGACCCATGGAGACGACCCGTCGTCCTGGGGTGAGACCCATGGAGACGACCCGTCGTCCTGGGGTGAGACCCATGGAGACGACCCGTCGTCCTGGGGTGAGGCCCGTGGAGACGACCCGTCGTCCTGGGGTGAGACCTATGGAGACGACCCGTCGTCCTGGGGTGAGACCCATGGAGACGACCCGTCGTCCTGGGGTGAGACCCGCCACGGTGTGGTCGTGCTGGCCTGGATGGTAAAGGTTATTGTCGTGGTGTGCGTGTGCTCCAGGGGGTTGAGCTTCGACTCTTGGGTCCCGCTTCTCAGTGTCACTTGTTACCTATCGTACGTTACGGCTCGTGATCCTACAGCAGCCAAACTTTAATAAGTCTAGGGATACGACACAACTGCTGTTCTCAATAGCGAATCACCAGTATAACCCCTTAATGGGTAATGAGCATAAAATAGAATCTTCATAGGACTGAAGAATAAAGATACTAAGTATAGATATATACTATTATATTAAATAAATCTCAAAGGCAAACAGATGATTATATGGTCACAATATATCACATTAAAAATATCACTGTAACTTCCAGACATTAAATCAATACTAAGAATAATTATGGCTATGACAGAACAACTGAACTTAACTTCAACAAGTGTTATCTCCCTGGTTTCTGCTCAGCTACTGAACTACAATATGCGAGTCAAAAAACACATTGCCTTGCCCCGCGAATAAATTGCCAAAGTTACAATATTTATTATTTCAACAATGGAGCACTACATTGTGACAAGAGTAATCTTAAACTAACTTAATGAATAATTAGTACATATTGATATAGACAACAAAAGTACGTGTTTCTTTACATAGTAATTAAAATATGCATACAGAATAGCATAATGGCATGCACACCCCAGCAACGGACGATCCCACGACAATTTGCCAGATACAGTTCACTCAATTATTATTTCACTCTGTTACCCACTTATGATCACATATAAATCATTAGTTCCCGTGGGAAAACTGATCACACAAAGAAATAAACAATCATTCCCACGATACGCTGGGCCTAACGCCAACACTGTAACATGAATGTGCATTTGCATAGAACATATAAGTATAACAATATACATGCTTGTAATTTACATACAATTATAAATGTACATATTAATATATTCACTTACGTATCTTATAAGGGTACGTAACACTTCCACCTCCAAGAAAAAAAAATGCAATGGATTGAAGATCAATGGCATTTTTTCAGAAGTAAAAATGTTAGGTAAAAAGAAAACATTTCATTTATGGTACATCAAAACTTCTTGACAAAGCATCAGCAATAACATTTTGTCTGCCTGGAATATGTTTGATTTCTACATTAAATTCCTGCAAAAACAATGACCATCGCAGAATTCGTTGGTTCTTGACTTTCATCATATTTATAAAGATAAGGGGGTTGTGGTCTGTAAATACTAACACTTTATTTCCTGATAAGTAAATCTCAAACTTCTTGATTGACAATATAAGACCCAACGCCTCCTTTTCTACCACGGAATAATTTCTCTGAGCTGCATTAAATTTTCTGGAATAGTAATACACAGGATGCTCAATCTGGTCTAAACCAACTTGAATAAGCACAGCACCTATTCCAACATCTGACGCATCAATGTGTAATATAAATGGTTTATCAAATTGGGGACTAGCAAGAATAGGTGAGGTGGACAATATGCCCTTTAGGTTCTGAAAAGCATTCTGACAATCTTGTGTCCACTGAAACTTTACTTGCTTGCGTAACAAGTTTGTCAAAGGAGCAGCTACTGTTGAAAAATTTCTACAATAACGCCTATAGTATGCACACATACCAATAAACCGTTGGACTCCTTTCTTATTGGTCAACACTGGGTAGTCCACAATGGCTTGAATCTTATCTTGTAAGGGGATAATCTTACCTTGTCCCACCTCGTGGCCAAGATAAGTTATCGTACCTTTTGCCCAACTACACTTATTCATATTTATGGTTAACTTTGCGTTTTCCAACACTGTAAACAAGTTCTTAAGGCCTAAGAGATGATCGGCCCAATTCTTACTGTACAAAACAATGTCATCAAGGTAGGCCCTACAATCTGGCACATCCTTGAGTAAGAAATTCATAAGTCTTTGAAAAGTAGCAGGTGCATTTCTCAAACCGAATGGCATGACATTAAATTCATACGCACCATCAGGTGTAACAAAAGCAGTAACCTCTCTAGCATACTCTGTTAATGGAATTTGATAATACCCTTTTGACAAATCAAGCTTACTTACATATTCGGCATGACCTATGGACTCTATACATTCTTCCAACAAGGGTAAAGGAAAAACGTCCACTGTAGTGTTCTTGTTCAGTTTCCTGTAATCCACGCACAATCTCCAGGTTCCATCTGGTTTTGGCACTAACAAACACGGAGAGCTCCAAGTACTTTGACTTGGCCGAATGAAATCATGCTGGAGCAGATATTCCACTTCTGCTTGCATAATTTTCCTCTTTTCGGGATTCACTCGGTACGGATGTTGTCGAATGGGGGTGCTGTCCAGGAGCTGAATGTCGTGTGTGATGAGGTGGGTCTGGGTAGGAACCTCCCCAAACAGAGATGAATGGTTGTCCAGCAGAACCTGGAACTCATCACGTTGTTCCTCCTGTAAATGACATAGCATCTCCCTGCCATTGGAACTGGAACTGAGAAGTTGGATATTAACATCATGTCCCTCACTACAATTATCCTCAGGTGGTAACTCTTCCCGACTAAAACAAGCTACTACACCAGGTCCAACATAAGCTTTTAATCTGTTAATGTGTACAGTCATTTGGGGTTCTGAAAGATTAGGGTTAATTAGTTTATAAGTTAGGTCTCCCACCTTGTCTACCACTTGGTAGGGTCCTGCGAACTTATGGGACATGGAAGTCCCCATACGAGGTTTCAACACCAACACCAAATCTCCGACATCAAACGACCTTAGCTTAGCTTTGAACTTCTTGTCATATCGTACTTTCATGGCTTGTTGAGTCCTTCCCAGATGTTCTTTCGCCAACTCACGAGCCCGACACAACTTAGCCTTGACCTCGCTCAAGTACAATCCGCTCTGATGAACAGAGACATCTCCCAACAACTTTTCTTGTAGCATTTTAAGAGGACCTCTTACTTGGTGACCAAACACTAGTTCAAAGGGTGAACAGCCCAATGACTCTTGTAGCCCTTCTCTAGCAGCAAACAACACAAAGGGGAGATTCTCATCCCAATTACGTGGATGAGTTTCTCCTGTTGTCTTCAGCATTTGTTTCAAAGTCTGGTGGAAACGTTCAAGTCCACCTTGGCTTTGTGGATGATATGGACTGGACAATTTGTGCCGAATCCCTCGGGATTCGCAAAAAGTTCTGAAAACTTTAGAAACGAAATTTCCCCCATTATCACTCTGAATAACTCTAGGCATTCCAAACAACGAAAAGAATCTTTCAAGACACTTGATGAGATTATGAGCCTTGGTATTCCGTAGAGCATAAGCTTCAGGAAATCTAGTAGTCATACACATGAGAGTGAACAAAAACAGGTTACCCGATTTAGTCTTAGGTAAAGGACCCACACAATCAATTACAACATGAGTAAATGGTTCATCAGGAACTACAATAGGTTGCAATGGTGCTCTAGGTACAGATTGATTTGGTTTACCAACAATTTGACAGGGTATACAGTTATGACAATATCTGACCACGTCTTTCTTTAACTTTGGCCAGAAAAAATATTTACTTATCTTATGGTACATATTCGTGATACCTTGATGACCTCCCATGGGATCATCATGTGCAGCCTGCAGGACCTGCCTACGATAATCATTGGGGACAACGAGTTGGGTTCTAATCTCACAATCCTCTGAAGAGGGAGTTCCCTTGGGTCTCCACCTTCTCATCAGAAGTCGATCCTTGAAGAAGAAACCCGTCCCTTCCTCCAATGCATCAATATTATCAGGAGCCTCAGAAATACACTTACTTAAACTAGGATCAGTAGTCTGTACAACACTTAAGGGCAATGACTCAGACTCAGCAGCGAGCGGGCAAGAACCTAGTAGCTTTATCTCTTTTCCCGATTGATCAGAATAAAATGGAGTCATAGCTACTTCGGCCTCACTCTCGACAACTGGCGCACTGGAGACAAGCGGGCAAGGTACAGATAGTTCAGCCTCCTCACCTTCACTTTCCTTGTGATTTAGGTTCGGCGGGGCTTCTACTACGGCCTCACTCTCATCATCCAGTCGAGTCCTAAAAGAATCCTCAAGATCCACCTCCCACTCCTTTACTGAAGGGGTCCTGGTCTTGGGATCAGCAACCTTAGTGAAGACAGGATTACTCTCACCTGTTTTTCCCATTGATCTAGTTACAACACAAGCAGGGTAAATAATATCATCATCTGCTTCCGGTTGAGCTAATACATTATGGGGTTTAGTTAACATGATGGGACACTTTGGCCCTACAACCATTTGGTTGCCAAAATCATTACCTAGAATAATGTCTACCCCAGGAATGGGCAGTTGTTTACTTACACCAACATTACACCATCCTGAAGTATATTTAGAATCAAGGTTAACTTGCAATAAGGACACTGGTTGCACACTTCCGGCAATACCCTGGAGAAGCACAACTTCACCCAGATCATGGGTGTCAACATCATCAAGTACCTTCTGGGTAATAAGAGACTGTGAAGCTCCAGTATCACGGAGTAATTGAACAGTCTTATGTCTACCATTAGTACATAATAAGGTACCTGTGGAAATATAGGGTTTGAATTCAGCCATCCAATTGGGACTGACTGTAATACATGAAGAATTAATAGGTTGCACTCCTTTACTCATAATAAGACCAGTTGGTCGGAGTTCAGGATGCAAACTAAAACATGAAGAAATCACATGCCCCCTTCTCTTACAATGGGTACAATGTTTGACAGTGGACACACTGGTAGAACCAACTGCCGGTTTAGAATTAGCATTACTAGGCTTAGATGATCCTGGCAATGGAGTAACCATCTTAGGGTTAGTAAGAGAAGAGTTCACGGGAGTAACTGTCGCACCAGGAGGAGACTTATACTGATAAGGAGTTCGGTGAGCATTGAAATTTACTCTACGACTAGACTTAGGTGAAGTGGCCGTAAACGGGGCCTTAGTCAGCAACTCATGCTCATCCGCGAGCTTTGACAGCTCATCAATATCGGTTACATTCTTTTGTTCTGCCATAAAAGTAGACAACTGGTCTGGAAGACAGGACAATACTTCTTCCATTATGAGAAGATTCTTTAGAGCATCAAAATCAGTGACTGCAAGTGACTTTAACCATCTGTTGCAAAATTTCGTCTTCTGACGAGTAAAATCTGCTATTGTTTGATCCTTGATTCTCCTTAGGTTCCTGAACTTTTGCCTGTGTGCCTCTGGATTTAGCTGGTATGCATTGAGGATGCTTTTCTTTACAAAGTCATAATCAAAACTATGAGCGTCAGGGAGGGATGTGAAAACCTCCTGACTACGCCCCTTGAATTGAGACTGCATAATGGCTACCCACTGATCCCTTGGCCAGTTCATACTGATGGCAATTTTATTAAAATGTGCAAAGAAAACCTCAGGATCTTCCTCATTGAACTTGGGCAACTCTATATACTTATTCATCCTGATGGGATTATTATCACTATTTGTTGAAACATTACTAGTATTTCCATGCCCAGCTGCCATACGCTGTGATTCAAGCCTGAAGTTAGTGTCAGCCATTTGTTGTTGAATCTCTAATTGTTGCTTCTTTGTGGCTTCAAGTTGCAACTCAATTAAACCTCTCTGGTTTTGTGCCGCAATTTCTAAACGCCTAGTCTCTAGCTCCCTTTGCTGAGCTTCAGCCTCTAATATTTTCTGTTCTTTTTGAGCTTCAAGCTCTAATTGGCGAGCTTCTAACTCAAGACGCTTTAACGTCATCTGATCACTCGACTCCTCTCTTAACTCTTCTAGAATTTCTTCCTCTAAATCCCCATTCTCAACAAAATGCGTCACAATGACTTTCAATATTTGGGCTTTAACCATTCTATTGCTGGCGGTCAAATCCAACTGATTTGCCATTTGTATTAACTCAGTCTTTTTAAGGTTCTGAATCCCTTCAAAGTCTGGGTGAGCCACCAACGCTGCAACTTTCTCCTCCATCGTTACTAACACTTGGCACTTGATTCACAAAATTAATTAACACAATGGCACTGCACTACACTTCACTGTAAAATTGTCACCACACTGAAAATTCGCTTGGCCTCACTGCACAAACAAAATATATAGGATGACTTACCTCAAAATCGTGAAACGTTGTTACTTGACACACAGGAAGGCTTGCTTGGCACATGGAATAGTTCTTAAGAAACACACAGAGACACTTGACACTTGACACTGGTACCTAGGAAGGCAAGGTTAGATTAGCATAGTTAAGTTAAGTGGGACAATATATCCCGGACAGGCCCCCATAACTCTTTGTTACCTATCGTACGTTACGGCTCGTGATCCTACAGCAGCCAAACTTTAATAAGTCTAGGGATACGACACAACTGCTGTTCTCAATAGCGAATCACCAGTATAACCCCTTAATGGGTAATGAGCATAAAATAGAATCTTCATAGGACTGAAGAATAAAGATACTAAGTATAGATATATACTATTATATTAAATAAATCTCAAAGGCAAACAGATGATTATATGGTCACAATATATCACATTAAAAATATCACTGTAACTTCCAGACATTAAATCAATACTAAGAATAATTATGGCTATGACAGAACAACTGAACTTAACTTCAACAAGTGTTATCTCCCTGGTTTCTGCTCAGCTACTGAACTACAATATGCGAGTCAAAAAACACATTGCCTTGCCCCGCGAATAAATTGCCAAAGTTACAATATTTATTATTTCAACAATGGAGCACTACATTGTGACAAGAGTAATCTTAAACTAACTTAATGAATAATTAGTACATATTGATATAGACAACAAAAGTACGTGTTTCTTTACATAGTAATTAAAATATGCATACAGAATAGCATAATGGCATGCACACCCCAGCAACGGACGATCCCACGACAATTTGCCAGATACAGTTCACTCAATTATTATTTCACTCTGTTACCCACTTATGATCACATATAAATCATTAGTTCCCGTGGGAAAACTGATCACACAAAGAAATAAACAATCATTCCCACGATACGCTGGGCCTAACGCCAACACTGTAACATGAATGTGCATTTGCATAGAACATATAAGTATAACAATATACATGCTTGTAATTTACATACAATTATAAATGTACATATTAATATATTCACTTACGTATCTTATAAGGGTACGTAACATCACTCAACTAGTTCATCGACGTACTGGGCTCTTTCATATCTGTTGGTGCCTGCAGGGTCGAGTGTTAGCTCTTGTACCCGACTTTTCCACATGTAGTCTAATGCAATGTTGTGTATGCTATCGTTACTTTCCTATTATATCTACTTTTAAAAGTTTGATTCAACAACCTGCTCCTGGAGTTAATTTTATTTACCCATTCGCTCTTGTTCTATTGGTACTCGTTGTGAACATTTTCTCTTTATCCACTCTGTCCATCCATCTAAGTATTTTGTACTTCTCTATCATGTCTCCACTCTCCTCTTTTCTAGTGTCGTCAGGTTTAGTTCCTTCAGTCTCTCTTCACTCCCCCCCCCCCCATCGCCATTCAGGGGCGAACCTCGTGGCAAACTTCTGAACCTTTTAGAGATTCCATGTTATTCATACCATGGAGTTCCAGGATGAGTCACACCACAGATGTGTGAACTCACAGTTCAACCCGAGTAAATGTAAGGTAATGAAACTAGGCAGTGGAAACAGGAGGCCAGACACAAGATACAGAATAGGAGATGAAGTACTTAATGAAACAGACAGAGAGAAAGATCTAGGAGTTGATATCACACCAAACCTGTCTCCTGAAGCCCACATAAAGAGAATAACGTCTGCGGCATATGCGAGGCTGGCTAACATCAGAACAGCGTTCAGGAACCTGTGTAAGGAATCATTCAGAACCTTGTACACCACATATGTAAGACCAATCCAGGAGTATGCGGCCCCAGCATGGAGCCCGTACCTTGTCAAGCATAAGACGAAGCTGGAAAAAGTTCAGAGGTATGCTACTAGGCTAGTCCCAGAACTAAGAGGCATGAGTTATGAGGAAAGGCTGCGGGAAATGCACCTCACGACACTGGAAGCTAGATGAGTAAGGGCAGACATGATCACTTCCTACAAAATTCTCAGAGGAACTGACAGGGGTAGACTAGGATAAACTGTTTAACACGGGTGGAACGAGAACAAGGGGACACAGATGGAGAATGAGTACCCACATGAGCCACAGAGACGTTAGAAAGAACTTTTTCAGTGTCAGAGTAGTTAAATTAACGGATGGAATGCATTTGGAAGTGATGTGGTGGAGACTGACTCCATACACAGTTTCAAGTGTAGATATGATAGAGCCCAGTAGGCTCAGGAACCTGTACACAAGTTGACTGACAGTTGAGAGGCGGGACCAAAGAGCCAGAGCCGATATGTAGCTGATATGTAGACTATGGCCTGGTCAAGCCATGGACACGAATGATGGTCAATCAAACTGTTCCTGTTGGTGGGCCAGGCTATAGCATCATCACCTGTCAAAAGGGGACGCAGTAATAATTCGTAATTAATATATGACAGCTATATCAGGGGGGATAATTATTATATTTGGCTAATTGGGCTTACCCATTCCAGGCGGCTTGTCCACCATGATATTCCACGCGACATAACAATGACCCTAACAGCCTGGCTATCGCTGACAATCGTAAGATGAACGATATCTTAGATTGAGATATCGCAGAACGACGATTCCCAAGGAATGAAAATGATAAAATGGAGAGATAATTGAAGGTTATATTAAGAGGAAACACATGCTAAACAGAGGAGCTAAAACTGGTACAATATGGTACAATAGATGGAAGTGAAAACTTCGAGGAGAGAGTGCTGCCGGCCGCTCACAACAGTCAAGACGATCATGAATGATCGACTCTCATAAAAGTTGAAGTCAAGGAAGTGTGGAGTTCATCCGCCGGGTGAGTCCATCCGCTGGATGAGTCCATCCGCTGGGTGAGTCCCTCCGCTGGGTGAGTCCCTCCGCTGGGTGAGTCCCTCCGCCGGGTGAGTCCATCCGCTGGATGAGTCCATCCGCTGGATGAGTCCATCCGCTGGGTGAGTCCCTCCGCTGGGTGAGTCCCTCCGCTGGGTGAGTCCCTCCGCTGGGTGAGTCTATCCACCGGGTGAGTCTATCCCCCGGATGAGAGGTCGTCACAACTTAAGTCCAGCTGTGAACTTCTGGAAGAGATGAATTATGAGAGACCTGCACCACCTCCTCCTCGTGTATGGGGAGAAGAGAGGAGGAGGACAGGGAGAAGACAGGAGAAGAGAGGGAAGAGAGAGGAAAGAGAATTAGTAAATAAAGGAGAGAATGGGACAGGAATGGAACCATCGTGGAGGGAGGACTATGAAGGAAGAGGGAAGAGAATAGCAACGTAACTAAGGAGAGGCGAAGACATGGTGCGAGGAGAGGAAGAGGCAGGAATAGTGGAGAATGGCTGGGATAGAAGAGCAGACGATAATAACCCGCACAGTGGATGGAATAGAGAGCAAGTGGAGAGCCAGACGCTGGAATAGGTGGCAAGGAATGCCACAAGGGAGGAAAAAAAAGAAGAAAGCATGGAACAGTAAGCGTGGAAAAGGGGAGAGAAGAGAGAAACAAAGGAAGAGTCAGGAAGGACGCATCACGACCTTCATAACTCATCAACCCCAGCCACAACAGACGCCTGGAACACCGGGGGGGAGTCTCCATGACGAAACTCAAGCCACTCTGCCGCTCGAGTGTGTACTGGGGGGAGTGGGGGAGGTGGGGGTCTGGAGGGTAGTAGGGGCATGGAACGCAGACCCGCTGACCTTCACGGTCCTCCGTGTGGGTAGTACTTTCTTACCCATTCCAGTCTTGAGCAACGTAATTGGCTACTGAGAGATTTTGGCCGTCAGTCTCTGTTTTCCTATTTTTTGTTCCGCTTGACTTCCGCTTAAGCGCTGAGGCAACACTGGTTCTTCAACACAGTGTTGGTTCGTGGTAGGAGATGCTGGCACTTGTTCCTGTTAAGGTATTCAGCACAGTAACCAACCACATCTGCATCAACAACACTGGATTGAAAAGATTGATTGCTTGATTGACTGACTGAAACACGTCTATAGCCTCACAAAATAGAGAAAAAACACTACGTGAAAAGTAAAATATTTGGAGGTCAGTCTATTGTAACTTGAAATTAAGCTCTTTATTGATAGACCTTTCTAGTGCCCACGTAAAATGCCTCATCGCTTTATTAATAATGTTTAATACCCCGCATTCTTGCATTGTTGCAACACTTAGCCTCTGCTTCTTGAAGGAAACACAGCTTATGTTTGATAATTAGGAGATGTCTTGCGCTAACTCAGAGCTAACTAGACATGATCACTACCTACAGAATTCTCAGAAGAATTGACAGGGTTACCTTGAGATAGGGTGCTTCCGGGGGCTTAGCGTCCGCGCGGCCTTGTCGTCGACCAGGCCTCCTGGTCTAAAGATAAAGATAAAGATATCTTATACCAAGATAAAGGTAGATAGAGATAAACTATTTAACACGGGTGGTACGCGAACACGGGGACACAGGTGGAAACTGAGTACCCAAATGAGCCACAGGGACGTTAGAAAGAACTTTTTCAGTGTCATAGTACTTAACGGATGGAATGCATTAGGCAGTGATGTGGTGGAGGCTGACTCCATACACAGTTTCAAGTGTAGATATGACAGAGCCCAGTAGGCTCAGGAATCTGTACACCAGTTGATTGACAGTTGAGAGGCGGGACCAAAGAGCTAAAGCTCAACCCCCATAAGCACAACTAGGTGAGTACACACACACACACACGCTTGCCGACCAAAGAGCCAGAGCTCAACCCCCGCAAGCACAATTAGGTGAGTACACACTTAGGGGCTGGTGGCTGAGTGGACAGCACGCTGGATACGTAATTGTGTGGTCCGGGGGTTCGATTCCCGGCGCCGACGAGAAACAATGGGCAGAGGGTGAAACAATGGGCATCAGGGTGAAAGAAATTATTCTTTCACCCTGATGCGCCTCTTACGTACCAGTAAATAGGTACCTGGGAGTTAACACACACACACACACACACACACACACACACACACACACACACACACACACACACACACACACAATTTTAAAATGGAAGTTTGATGAGCTGGAAAATCCGGGTACCAATGAAAGCACAAGCTTCATACATGGAATTCTGGCAGCGGATGGGAAGAAGATTGTGATCTTGATACTCTACAATCCCCCACCAAACAGTAGAAGGCCCAGGCAGGAGTACGAGGACAGCAACAAGACATGTATAGATGAACTGCAGAGGGCAGCAAGTATAGCGCATAGAATGAGAGCGAAGCTGCTGATCATGGGGGACATAAATCATGGAGAGATAAATTGGGAAACAAGGAATCCCCATGGCGGGGAGGAGACCTGGGGAGCGAAGTTAGTAGACGTTATTGACAGGAATTTCCTAACACAGCATGTGAAGGAAGACACAAGGGAAAGAGGAGGGGATACGCCCAGCCTATTAGACCTAATTTTCACCCAGAATGTAGAAGACATCGAGAATTTGGAACATGAAATACCACTAGGAGCCAGTGACCATTGTGTCCTAGTCTTTGACTACATGATGGAACTCAAAGTTGTGACCAAAGGACAGGAGGTCCGGGAAAGGATAGTTGATGACAGGAAAGGGGACTACAATCGGATAAGGGACTACCTGGGAGAAGTGCAGTGGGAGAAGAAAATTAGAGGAAAAAAATGCAAGATATGATGAACCAAGTCATAGGGAAATGCAAGGAGGTCGAAGAGAGATTTATTCCAACAATAAAGGAAAGAAGTGGGAGGGAATATAATAACCGATGGTTTAATAGACAGTGTCAGGAAGCAAAAATGAGAAGCAGGAGGGAGTGGAGGAAGTACAGAGGACAACAGGATTAGATGTAACAGAGCTAGGAATGATTACATTAACATAAGACGAGTGTCGGAAAGAAATTACGAAAATAATATTGCAATCAAGGCGAAAAAACAACCTAAACTATTATATAGCCATATAAGAAGGAAGATGTTGGTAAATGACCAAGTGACAAGACTGAGGAAAACAGAAGGGGCATATACAGAAAGCGACAAGGAAATCTGTGAGGTACTGAATGCCAGTTTCCATGGAGTGTTCACAACCGAGCCTGAGCAGCTCCCATTGTTGGAAGGGATTACCCTAGACAGAAGACTATCGGATATAGAGGTGACAGCAGAGGAGGTAATGAAACAGTTGACAACACTGGATGCAACTAAAGCGGTTGGACCAGACAAAGTATCACCGTGGATACTTAAAGAGGCAGCGCAGGCCCTCAAGGGCGTGCCTCTGGCAATGATCTTTAATGAGTCACTTATGTCGGGAGAATTGCCCAGTTGCTGGAAGAAGGCAAATGTCGTACCAATTTTCAAGAAAGGAGATAGGGAGGAGGCACTCAACTACAGACCCATATCACTGACAAGCATCCTCTGCAAAATACTTGAAAGAATAATTAGGCTACGACTGGTTGAGCACCTGGAGAGCATTGGGTTTGTAAACAAACGCCAACATGGGTTCTGGACAGGGAAATCATGCCTAACAAACCTTTTGGAATTCTATGATAAAATAACAAGGATAAGGCAAGACAGAGAAGGCTGGGCCGACTGCATATTTCTAGACTGCCAAAAGGCCTTTGATACAGTACCGCACATGAGACTGCTATACAAACTTGAGAGGCAGGCAGGAGTAAGCGGAAAGGCCCTAGCATGGGTGAGGAATTACCTAACAGAAAGGAGCCAGAGAGTAATGGTAAAGGGCGAGAAGTCGGACTGGCGAACAGTAACAAGTGGAGTACCTCAAGGATCGGTGCTCGGACCAATCCTCTTTCTTATTTACGTAAATGATATGTTTACAGGAGTGGAATCATACATGTCAATGTTTGCGGATGACGCAAAATTAATGAGAAGAGTTGTGACAGATGAGGATTGTAGGATCCTACAAGAGGACCTGGACAGGTTGCAGAGATGGTCAGATAAATGGCTACTGGAGTTCAACACGAGTAAATGTAAAGTTATGGAAATGGGATCAGGTGATAGGCGGCCAAAGAGTCAGTACACAATGAAGGGGAACTGCCTACCTGTAACGATTCGAGAGAGAGACCTGGGCGTGGACGTAACACCTAATCTAATTCCTGAGGCACATATAAATAGGATAACGACAGCAGCGTACTCTACACTGGCGAAAATTAGAACTTCATTCAGAAACCTAAGTGAGGAGGCTTTTAGGGCGCTTTACACTGCCTACGTGAGACCCGTCTTAGAGTATGCCGCACCATCATGGAGTCCCCACCTGAAGAAACATAAGGAAACTGGGAAAGGTTCAGAAGTTTGCGATGAGGCTCGTCCCAGAGTTACGAGGGATGGAATATGAGGAGCGCCTGAAAGAACTGAACCTTACAACATTAGAAAAAAGAAGGGAGAGAAGGGATATGATAGGAACATATAAAATACTCAGGGGAATTGACAAAGTGGAGATAGATGAAATGTTCACACGCAATTGTAACAGAACGAGGGGACATGGGTGGAAGCGGGAAACTCAGATGAGTCACAGAGATGTTAGGAAGTTTTCTTTTAGCGTGAGAGTAGTGGAAAAATAAAATGCACTTGGGGAGCAGGTTGTGGAAGCAAACTCTATTCATAATTTTAAGACTAGATATGATAGGGAAATGGGACAGGAGTCGTTGCTGTAAACAACCGATGCTCGAAAGGCAGGATCCAAGAGTCAATGCTCGATCCTGCAGACACAACTAGGTGAGTACAACTAGGTGAGTACACACACACACACACACACACACACAGGAGGAAGCCAAGTATCACCAGCAACAAGTGGAAGCCAAAGAGACACACCGTCAATAATACAGAGCAGGAAACACCCCTAACAAAGGCAAATGGGAACTTTAGCGACATCTGTTAACAAAAGTATTCCTCACAGTACAGAAACAGGTGTCCTCTCTACACTACAATAATTGTAGACATAAAATGATTATAAAAACGCAAGGAGGAAACCTCTTGCACTGATCGGTAGACCAACGGTCTTGCTTTTTGCTGAACAGCGTTCGAATCCCCGACGTGGGACACTGAAATCTGAAATTTGGATTGTTTAATATAATGAGACGAGGCTTACCTTTGGTGGGGTGATGCCCAACTGTTTAACCGCCTATCTTAATAATTATTGGCCAAACTAATAACAAATATTTGACATAGACGGATACTCATCACTTCCTGGTAGTGCTGTTAAGGTTGCCGAGGCTGGATCACGATTGGCTGATCGATATTTCCGATCTCTGCAGTGCCGCGTTGGGCTAAACCTTCCAGGAAGCCTTTGTTTACAATCTCTCTCTGTGGAGCTAACCTGACAGCTGACTCAGGTTAGCCTCACCGCGTCTCCAGGACTGTTTATATTGACTTACGGAGGTAGACTCTAGTTTTATTAATAATTGTATTAGAACCAGTTATATTGAATACATTTTTTTAATCACTTGACTGTTGTTTTAAGGATACGAGATGAGTTAAATATTCGTGTTGTGACGTCACGGATATCCCATTCTCTAGTCCTTTTATGACTAACTAATGTAAATGAGATGAGATGAGACAGGGAGTCGACGCCTGGCGGAGGTGAGACAGGCAGTCGACGCCTGGCGGAGGTGAGACAGGGAGTCGACGCCGGGCGGAGGTGAGACAGGGAGTCGACGCCTGGCGGAGGTGAGACAGGGAGTCGACGCCTGACGGAGGTGAGACAGGGAGTCGACGCCGGGCGGAGGTGAGACAGGGAGTCGACGCCTGGCGGAGGTGAGACAGGGAGTCGACGCCTGACGGAGGTGAGACAGGGAGTCGACGCCTGACGGAGGTGAGACAGGGAATCGACGCCTGGCGGAGGTGAGACAGGGAGTCGACGCCTGGCGGAGGTTAGACAGGGAGTCGACGCCGGGCGGAGGTGAGACAGGGAGTCGACGCCTGACGGAGGTGAGACAGGAAGTCGACGCCTGGCGGAGGTTAGACAGGGAGTCGACGCCGGGCGGAGGTGAGACAGGGAGTCGACGCCTGACGGAGGTGAGACAGGGAGTCGACGCCGGGCGGAGGTGAGACAGGGAGTCGACGCCTGGCGGAGGTTAGACAGGGAGTCGACGCCGGGCGGAGGTGAGACAGGGAGTCGACGCCTGACGGAGGTGAGACAGGGAGTCGACGCCGGGCGGAGGTGAGACAGGGAGTCGACGCCTGACGGAGGTGAGACAGGGAGTCGACGCCTGGCGGAGGTGAGACAGGGAGTCGACGCCTGGCGGAGGTTAGACAGGGAGTCGACGCCTGGCGGAGGTTAGACAGGGAGTTGACGCCTGGCGGAGGTTAGACAGGGAGTCGACGCCTGGCGGAGGTGAGACAGGGAGTCGACGCCTGGCGGAGGTGAGACAGGGAGTCGACGCCTGACGGCCGGTCAATTCTCTGTCCGGAGAGGACTTTGTATGGAGCCTGCGACCCCGCGCTCGTCAGAGAACATGTTAGTTAGTGATTAACAGCTGGGGAATAGTGTGAGATTCGAGAATTAGAATTTTGGTAGCTTATAGTGCGTCCACTAAGGCTAGTGCGTCCACTAAGGCTAGTGTCTCCACTAAGGCTAGTGTCTCCACTAAGGCTAGTGTCTCCACTAAGGCTAGTGTCTCCACTAAGGCTAGTGCGTCCACTAAGGCTAGTGCGTCCACTAAGGCTAGTGTCTACACTAAGGCTAGTGTCTCCACTAAGGCTAGTGTCTCCACTAAGGCTAGTGCGTCCACTAAGGCTAGTGTCTCCACTAAGGCTAGTGTCTCCACTAAGGCTAGTGTCTCCACTAAGGCTAGTGTCTCCACTAAGGCTAGTGCGTCCACTAAGGCTAGTGCGTCCACTAAGGCTAGTGTCTACACTAAGGCTAGTGTCTCCACTAAGGCTAGTGTCTCCACTAAGGCTAGTGCGTCCACTAAGGCTAGTGTCTACACTAAGGCTAGTGTCTCCACTAAGGCTAGTGCGTCCACTAAGGCTAGTGTCTCCACTAAGGCTAGTGTCTACACTAAGGCTAGTGTCTCCACTAAGGCTAGTGCGTTCACTAAGGCTAGTGCGTCCACTAAGGCTAGTGTCTCCACTAAGGCTAGTGCGTCCACTAAGGCTAGTGCGTCCACTAAGGCTAGTGTCTCCACTAAGGCTAGTGTCTACACTAAGGCTAGTGTCTCCACTAAGGCTAGTGCGTCCACTAAGGCTAGTGCGTCCACTAAGGCTAGTGTCTCCACTAAGGCTAGTGCGTCCACTAAGGCTAGTGCGTCCACTAAGGCTAGTGTCTCCACTAAGGCTAGTGTCTACACTAAGGCTAGTGTCTCCACTAAGGCTAGTGTCTCCTCTAAGGCTAGTGCGTCCACTAAGGCTAGTGCGTCCACCAGGACTAGTGTGTCCACCAGGACTAGTGTGTCCACCAGGACTAGTGTGTCCACCAGGACTAGTGTGTCCACCAGACTAGTGTGTCCACCAGGACTAGTGTGTCCACCAGGACTAGTGTGTCCACCAGGACTAGTGTGTCCACCAGGACTAGTGTGTCCACCAGGACTAGTGTGTCCACCAGGACTAGTGTGTCCACCAGCCTAGTGTGTCCACCAGGACTAGTGTGTCCACCAGGACTAGTGTGTCCACCAGGACTAGTGTGTCCACCAGGACTAGTGTGTCCACCAGGACTAGTGTGTCCACCAGGACTAGTGTGTCCACCAGGACTAGTGTGTCCACCAAGACTAGTGTGTCCACCAGGACTAGTGTGTCCACCAGGACTAGTGTGTCCACCAGGACTAGTGTGTCCACCAAGACTAGTGTGTCCACCAGGACTAGTGTGTCCACCAGGACTAGTGTGTCCACCAGCCTAGTGTGTCCACCAGGACTAGTGTGTCCACCAGGACTAGTGTGTCCACCAGGACTAGTGTGTCCACCAGGACTAGTGTGTCCACCAGGACTAGTGTGTCCACCAGGACTAGTGTGTCCACCAGGACTAGTGTGTCCACCAGACTAGTGTGTCCACCAGCCTAGTGTGTCCACCAGGACTAGTGTGTCCACCAAGACTAGTGTGTCCACCAGGACTAGTGTGTCCACCAGGACTAGTGTGTCCACCAGGACTAGTGTGTCCACCAGGACTAGTGTGTCCACCAAGACTAGTGTGTCCACCAGGACTAGTGTGTCCACCAGCCTAGTGTGTCCACCAGGACTAGTGTGTCCACCAGACTAGTGTGTCCACCAGGACTAGTGTGTCCACCAGCCTAGTGTGTCCACCAGACTAGTGTGTCCACCAGACTAGTGTGTCCACCAGGACTAGTGTGTCCACCAGGACTAGTGTGTCCACCAGGACTAGTGTGTCCACCAGGACTAGTGTGTCCACCAAGACTAGTGTGTCCACCAGGACTAGTGTGTCCACCAGCCTAGTGTGTCCACCAGGACTAGTGTGTCCACCAGACTAGTGTGTCCACCAGGACTAGTGTGTCCACCAGCCTAGTGTGTCCACCAGACTAGTGTGTCCACCAGACTAGTGTGTCCACCAGGACTAGTGTGTCCACCAGGACTAGTGTGTCCACCAGGACTAGTGTGTCCACCAGGACTAGTGTGTCCACCAGCCTAGTGTGTCCACCAGCCTAGTGTGTCCACCAGGACTAGTGTGTCCACCAAGACTAGTGTGTCCACCAGCCTAGTGTGTCCACCAGGACTAGTGTGTCCACCAGGACTAGTGTGTCCACCAGCCTAGTGTGTCCACCAAGACTAGTGTGTCCACCAGACTAGTGTGTCCACCAGCCTAGTGTGTCCACCAGCCTAGTGTGTCCACCAGTCTAGTGTGTTCACCAGCCTAGTGTGTTCGCCAGCCTAGTGTGTCCACCAGCCTAGTGTGTTCACCAGCCTAGTGTGTTCACCAGGCTAGTGTGTTCACCAGCCTAGTGTGTCCACCAGCCTAGTGTGTTCACCAGGCTAGTGTGTTCACCAGGCTAGTGTGTCCACGACACCTAGTGTGTCCTCAGGGGGAGTGAAGGCGTCACACAGGATGCGTAGAGGACACCGACAGTATCACATGTTTATACGCAGGAGACTTGTGACAGCCGGGAGGACGGGCCCGGGTTCAAGGCCGAGGCAGCGATTACCTCACGTTACGCTTTAATGGGTGCTGTTACACCTGCGTCACGCTCTGTGTGGTGCTGTGACACCTGCGTCACGCTCTGTGTGGTGCTGTTACACCTGCGTCACGCTCTGTGTGGTGCTGTTACACCTGCGTCACGCACTGTGGTGCTGTTACACCTGCGGCACGCACTGTGTGGTGCTGTTACACCTGCGTCACGCTCTGTGTGGTGCTGTTACACCTGCGTCACGCACTGTGTGGTGCTGTTACACCTGCGTCACGCTCTGTGTGGTGCTGTTACACCTGCGTCACGCACTGTGGTGCTGTTACACCTGCGGCACGCACTGTGTGGTGCTGTTACACCTGCGTCACGCTCTGTGTGGTGCTGTTACACCTGCGTCACGCACTGTGTGGTGCTGTTACACCTGCGTCACGCTCTGTGTGGTGCTGTTACACACCTGCGTCACGCGCTGTGGTGCTGTTACACACCTGCGTCACGCACTGTGGTGCTGTTACACACCTGCGTCACGCACTGTGGTGCTGTTACACACCTGCGTCACGCACTGTGTGGTGCTGTTACACCTGCGTCACGCTCTGTGTGGTGCTGTTACACCTGCGTCACGCACTGTGTGGTGCTGTTACACCTGCGTCACGCTCTGTGTGGTGCTGTTACACCTGCGTCACGCACTGTGGTGCTGTTACACCTGCGTCACGCTCTGTGTGGTGCTGTTACACCTGCGTCACGCACTGTGGTGCTGTTACACCTGCGTCACGCACTGTGGTGCTGTTACACCTGCGTCACGCTCTGTGTGGTGCTGTTACACCTGCGTCACGCACTGTGGTGCTGTTACACCTGCGTCACGCACTGTGGTGCTGTTACACCTGCGTCACGCTCTGTGTGGTGCTGTTACACCTGCGTCACGCTCTGTGTGGTGCTGTTACACCTGCGTCACGCTCTGTGTGGTGCTGTTACACCTGCGTCACGCTCTGTGTGGTGCTGTGACACCTGCGTCACGCTCTGTGTGGTGCTGTTACACCTGCGTCACGCTCTGTGTGGTGCTGTTACACCTGCGTCACGCACTGTGGTGCTGTTACACCTGCGTCACGCTCTGTGTGGTGCTGTTACACCTGCGGCACGCACTGTGGTGCTGTTACACCTGCGTCACGCTCTGTGTGGTGCTGTTACACCTGCGTCACGCTCTGTGTGGTGCTGTTACACCTGCGTCACGCTCTGTGTGGTGCTGTTACACCTGCGTCACGCACTGTGTGGTGCTGTTACACACCTGCGTCACGCACTGTGGTGCTGTTACACACCTGCGTCACGCTCTGTGGTGCTGTTACACACCTGCGTCACGCACTGTGTGGTGCTGTTACACACCTGCGTCACGCACTGTGGTGCTGTTACACACCTGCGTCACGCTCTGTGGTGCTGTTACACACCTGCGTCACGCACTGTGTGGTGCTGTTACACACCTGCGTCACGCACTGTGTGGTGCTGTGACACCTGCGTCACGCACTGTGTGGTGCTGTTACACACCTGCGTCACGCACTGTGGTGCTGTTACACACCTGCGTCACGCACTGTGGTGCTGTTACACCTGCGTCACGCACTGTGGTGCTGTTACACACCTGCGTCACGCACTGTGGTGCTGTTACACACCTGCGTCACGCACTGTGGTGCTGTTACACACCTGCGTCACGCACTGTGGTGCTGTTACACACCTGCGTCACGCACTGTGGTGCTGTTACACCTGCGCCACGCACTGTGGTGCTGTTACACACCTGCGTCACGCACTGTGTGGTGCTGTGACACACCTGCGTCACGCACTGTGGTGCTGTTACACACCTGCGTCACGCACTGTGGTGCTGTTACACACCTGCGTCACGCACTGTGGTGCTGTTACACACCTGCGTCACGCACTGTGGTGCTGTTACACACCTGCGTCACGCACTGTGTGGTGCTGTTACACACCTGCGTCACGCACTGTGGTGCTGTTACACACCTTCGTCACGCACTGTGGTGCTGTTACACACCTGCGTCACGCACTGTGGTGCTGTTACACACCTGCGTCACGCACTGTGGTGCTGTTACACACCTGCGTCACGCACTGTGTGGTGCTGTGACACCTGCGTCACGCACTGTGGTGCTGTTACACCTGCGTCACGCACTGTGGTGCTGTTACACCTGCGTCACGCACTGTGTGGTGCTGTTACACACCTGCGTCACGCTCTGTGTGGTGCTGTTACACACCTGCGTCACGCGCTGTGGTGCTGTTACACACCTGCGTCACGCACTGTGGTGCTGTTACACACCTGCGTCACGCACTGTGGTGCTGTTACACACCTGCGTCACGCACTGTGGTGCTGTTACACACCTGCGTCACGCACTGTGGTGCTGTTACACACCTGCGTCACGCACTGTGGTGCTGTTACACACCTGCGTCACGCACTGTGGTGCTGTTACACACCTGCGTCACGCACTGTGTGGTGCTGTGACACCTGCGTCACGCACTGTGGTGCTGTTACACCTGCGTCACGCACTGTGGTGCTGTTACACCTGCGTCACGCACTGTGTGGTGCTGTTACACACCTGCGTCACGCTCTGTGTGGTGCTGTTACACACCTGCGTCACGCACTGTGGTGCTGTTACACACCTGCGTCACGCACTGTGGTGCTGTTACACACCTGCGTCACGCACTGTGGTGCTGTTACACACCTGCGTCACGCACTGTGGTGCTGTTACACACCTGCGTCACGCACTGTGGTGCTGTTACACACCTGCGTCACGCACTGTGGTGCTGTTACACACCTGCGTTACGCACTGTGGTGCTGTTACACACCTGCGTCACGCACTGTGGTGCTGTTACACACCTGCGTCACGCACTGTGGTGCTGTTACACACCTGCGTCACGCACTGTGGTACTGTTACACACCTGCGTCACGCACTGTGGTGCTGTTACACACCTGCGTCACGCACTGTGGTGCTGTTACACACCTGCGTCACGCTCTGTGACATTAATACATACATTAACACTTAACCAAGCTGCCTCAGGTGACTGGCGTTGTATAATCCCATTAGTATAATGCGTATATATGTATACGTATTATACTAATGTATACTTAGTATACGCATACTATTGTATGCGTATACATCCTTCTGGTGCGTCTTAACCTCAGCACTAACGACAGTATCACACCTCAACCGGAAACGCTATGCTTTGTTCGCTGTTGGTTCGGTCACACAACCTTGTCCACCAAATACTGACCCGATTTCGGTTACATGAATTGGCGGAGGTCAAGAGACAGTGTCAAGGCTGCTTGACTGTTTAGCACTTGGATGGGATATGAGGGCTGGGAGCTGGAATATGAGGGCAGGGAGCTGGGATATGAGGGCAAGGAGCTGGGATATGGGGTCAAGGAGCTGGGATATGAGGGCAAGGAGCTGGGATATGTGGTCATGGAGCTGGGATATGGGGTCAAGGAGCTGGGATATGAGGGCAGGGAGCTGGGATATGAGGACAAGGAGCTGGGATATGAGGACATGGAGCTGGGATATGGGGTCAAGGAGCTGGGATATGGGGTCAAGGAGCTGGGATATGAGGGCAAGGAGCTGGGATATGTGGTCAAGGAGCTGGGATATGGGGTCAAGGAGCTGGGATATGAGGACAAGGAGCTGGGATATGAGGGCAAGGAGCTGGGATATGAGGACATGGAGCTCGGATATGAGGGCAGGGAGCTGGGATATGAGGACAACGAGCTGGGATATGAGGGCAAGGAGCTGGGATATGAGGACAAGGAGCTGGGATATGAGGACATGGAGCTGGGATATGAGGACAAGGAGCTGGGATATGAAGTGCTGGGATATATATGAGGACGTAGTGAAGCAATTGTGTCTAACCTAACCACAATAACCACTGGGGATCGAACGCCGACCGTGCAAACAGCCAGCTCTTCCTACCAGTTCAAATGTCGTCCTCTGTCCAGTGTTGGAAGAGAGACTCGCGCCTCTCGAGACATACACGAGTGGTGGGTGTTGTCTGTGGCTGGACAAGTCTCACAGCCCCGACGGTCTCAACAAACACCTAAGATGACTATATGTCTCTCAAGGACCCCTGGCGAGGCATAAACAACAAGTTATCAATAAAGATAACATATTTTCAACTCAGGACCATCAATAGATCAATTTTGTTCACCAAAGATATCGTCAGGTACAGGGAAAATGAGGCCATTTGATATCACATAATTACATGACGTTAAACAACCTCGTTCGATAATAAACAGGTAAGAGAAAACATCTTGTTTACCCTACACCCTCCCAGCCGACCAGGCATAATAAAAAACCAGTTTATCCTGTGTTTACATAGCGACTATATATATAAAACGATTGGGGTCTGTTATTTTATACTCACTTTCCCTTTAGCCTCTGAGGATGCTAGGTGGTGCCTTAGTGGAACGCCTCAGGTTATTAAAGTGGAAAACTAACACTCATGAGTTAATGTTTCAATTCCCTTCCTACGGGAAGAAGGACTTTTGGTCAACAAGTGGAGTGGATTCACTTGTAGAAATGGATTCAGGTCAGATTCACCTAGTCAATGCTAGGTCACCTAGTTAGTGCTAGATGACCACTGCCCAAACTGTTCTATGCGGCCCCACGCCCCGGGCGTGAAGGGATCACCTCCCGCGCCACAGGACGTGACTAACAATATTCTCCACAACAATGATAGGAATTATAGACACAGTCTCACCAGTTCTAAGTCTAACTGATTTATTACCAGCCAATGGTAAGGGATTATAGATGTAGTTGGTACACCAGCCTGCACCTCTGGTACTCCAGCCTGCACCTCTGGTACACCAGCCTGCGTCTCTGGTACACCAGCCTGCGTCTCTGGTACACCAGCCTGCACCTCTGGTACTCCAGCCTGCGTCTCTGGTACACCAGCCTGCGTCTCTGGTACTCCAGCCTGCGTCTCTGGTACACCAGCCTGCACCTCTGGTACACCAGCCTGCACCTCTGGTACACCAGCCTGCACCTCTGGTACACCAGCCTGCGTCTCTGGTACACCAGCCTGCGTCTCTGGTACACCAGCCTGCGTCTCTGGTACTCCAGCCTGCGTCTCTGGTACACCAGCCTGCGTCTCTGGTACACCAGCCTGCGTCTCTGGTACACCAGCCTGCGTCTCTGGTACTCCAGCCTGCGTCTCTGGTACTCCAGCCTGCGTCTCTGGTACACCAGCCTGCATCTCTGGTACACCAGCCTGCGTCTCTGGTACTCCAGCCTGCGTCTCTGGTACACCAGCCTGCGTCTCTGGTACTCCAGCCTGCGTCTCTGGTACACCAGCCTGCGTCTCTGGTACTCCAGCCTGCGTCTCTGGTACTCCAGCCTGCGTCTCTGGTACACCAGCCTGCGTCTCTGATACACCAGCCTGCGTCTCTGGTACACCAGCCTGCGTCTCTGGTACACCAGCCTGCGTCTCTGGTACTCCAGCCTGCGTCTCTGGTACACCAGCCTGCGTCTCTGGTACACCAGCCTGCGTCTCTGGTACACCAGCCTGCACCTCTGGTACAGCAGCCTGCACCTCTGGTACACCAGCCTGCACCTCTGGTACACCAGCCTGCACCTCTGGTACACCAGCCTGCACCTCTGGTACACCAGCCTGCACCTCTGGTACACCAGCCTGCACCTCTGGTACAGCAGCCTGCACCTCTGGTACACCAGCCTGCACCTCTGGTACACTAGCCTGCATCTCTGGTACACCAGCCTGCACCTCTGGTACACCAGCCTGCACCTCTGGTACACCAGCCTGCACCTCTGGTACACTAGCCTGCGTCTCTGGTACACCAGCCTGCACCTCTGGTACACCAGCCTGCATCCCTGGTACACCAGCCTGCGTCTCTGGTACTCCAGCCTGCGTCTCTGGTACTCCAGCCTGCACCTCTGGTACACTAGCCTGCATCTCTGGTACACCAGCCTGCACCTCTGGTACACCAGCCTGCATCTCTGGTACACCAGCCTGCACCTCTGGTACAGCAGCCTGCACCTCTGGTACTCCAGCCTGCGTCTCTGGTACACCAGCCTGCACCTCTGGTACACCAGCCTGCACCTCTGGTACACCAGCCTGCACCTCTGGTACACTAGCCTGCATCTCTGGTACACCAGCCTGCACCTCTGGTACACCAGCCTGCACCTCTGGTACACTAGCCTGCATCTCTGGTACACCAGCCTGCGTCTCTGGTACACCAGCCTGCACCTCTGGTACACCAGCCTGCATCTCTGGTACACCAGCCTGCACCTCTGGTACACCAGCCTGCATCTCTGGTACACCAGCCTGCACCTCTGGTACAGCAGCCTGCACCTCTGGTACTCCAGCCTGCGTCTCTGGTACACCAGCCTGCACCTCTGGTACACCAGCCTGCACCTCTGGTACACCAGCCTGCACCTCTGGTACACTAGCCTGCATCTCTGGTACACCAGCCTGCACCTCTGGTACACCAGCCTGCACCTCTGGTACACTAGCCTGCATCTCTGGTACACCAGCCTGCGTCTCTGGTACACCAGCCTGCACCTCTGGTACACCAGCCTGCGTCTCTGGTACTCCAGCCTGCGTCTCTGGTACACCAGCCTGCATCTCTAGTACACCAGCTTGCACCTCTGGTACAGCAGCCTGCACCTCTGGTACAGCAGCCTGCACCTCTGGTACACCAGCCTGCACCTCTGGTACACCAGCCTGCACCTCTGGTACACTAGCCTGCATCTCTGGTACACCAGCCTGCGTCTCTGGTACACCAGCCTGCACCTCTGGTACACCAGCCTGCACCTCTGGTACACCAGCCTGCGTGTCTGGTACTCCAGCCTGCGTCTCTGGTACACCAGCCTGCATCTCTGGTACAGCAGCCTGCACCTCTGGTACAGCAGCCTGCACCTCTGGTACGCCAGTCTGCACCTCTGGAACACCAGCCTGCACCTCTGGTACACCAACCTGCGTCTCTGGTACTCCAGCCTGCATCTCTGGTACACCAGCCTGCGTCTCTGGTACACCAGCCTGCACCTCTGGTACACCAGCCTGCATCTCTGGTACACCAGCCTGCACCTCTGGTACAGCAGCCTGCACCTCTGGTACTCCAGCCTGCGTCTCTGGTACACCAGCCTGCACCTCTGGTACACCAGCCTGCACCTCTGGTACGCCAGCCTACACCTCTGGTACAGCAGCTTGCACCTCTGGTACGCCAGCCTGCACCTCTGGTACACCAGCCTGCACCTCTGGTACGCCAGCCTGCACCTCTGGTACACCAGCCTGCACCTCTGGTACACCAGCCTGCACCTCTGGTACGCCAGCCTACACCTCTGGTACAGCAGCTTGCACCTCTGGTACACCAGCCTGCACCTCTGGTACACCAGCCTGCACCTCTGGTACGCCAGCCTGCACCTCTGGTACACCAGCCTGCACCTCTGGTACGCCAGCCTGCACCTCTGGTACACCAGCCTGCACCTCTGGTACGCCAGCCTGCACCTCTGGTACGCCAGCCTGCACCTCTGGTACACCAGCCTGCACCTCTGGTACGCCAGCCTACACCTCTGGTACAGCAGCTTGCACCTCTGGTACACCAGCCTGCACCTCTGGTACACCAGCCTGCACTTCTGGTACGCCAGCCTGCACCTCTGGTACAGCAGCTTGCACCTCTGGTACACCAGCCTGCACCTCTGGTACACCAGCCTGCACCTCTGGTACGCCAGCCTGCACCTCTGGTACACCAGCCTGCACCTCTGGTACGCCAGCCTGCACCTCTGGTACGCCAGCCTGTGATCTGGTACACCAGCCTGCACCTCTGGTACGCCAGCCTGCACCTCTGGTACAGCAGCTTGCACCTCTGGTACACCAGCCTGCACCTCTGGTACACCTGCCTGCACCTCTGGTACGCCAGCCTGCACCTCTGGTACAGCAGCTTGCACCTCTGGTACGCCAGCCTGCACCTCTGGTACACCAGCCTGTGATCTGGTACACCAGCCTGCACCTCTGGTACACCAGCCTGCACCTCTGGTACACCTGCCTGCACCTCTGGTACGCCAGCCTGCACCTCTGGTACACCAGCCTGCACCTCTGGTACGCCAGCCTACACCTCTGGTACGCCAGCCTGCACCTCTGGTACACCTGCCTGCACCTCTGGTACGCCAGCCTGCACCTCTGGTACGCCAGCCTGCACCTCTGGTACGCCAGCCTGCACCTCTGGTACGCCAGCCTGCACCTCTGGTACACCGCTAAGAGCCCGGAGCGTGTCAGGGCATCATAGAAAACTTCTCCGCGCCGTAGGAGTGACTCAACAGTTTAGGCCAGCAACTGTCGGCTACATCTTATTTTTTTTTTTTTTTTTTTTTTGAGATATATACAAGAGTTGTTACATTCTTGTACAGCCACTAGTACGCGTAGCGTTTCGGGCAAGTCCTTAATCCTATGGTCCCTGGAATACGATCCCCTGCCGCGAAGAATCGTTTTTTCATCCAAGTACACATTTTACTGTTGCGTTAAACAGAGGCTACAGTTAAGGAATTGTGCCCAGTAAATCCTCCCCGGCCAGGATACGAACCCATGACATAGCGCTCGTGGAACGCCAGGCGAGTGTCTTACCACTACACCACGGAGACGTAATCTTGACGAACAGACATTACATTGTTTTTAGATACAACAATATGTAAGAATGTCATTTATTTAATTTTGTAATTTAAAATGTAATTTAAAAATTAACATACTTACCCATTTAGAAATAAATTTAAGTAAAATTTACAAAGATGATTTTTGTTTTTAGATATTTATATATCTTTGGACATAAAGAACGACTCACGCGCGAATGTACATACATACTCTTAGTGTTATTATTATCTTTGAAACTGTTAGTGTTGTGTTATTAGTCAGAGAGCAGTCTATGCTCTTGGTAATTACTCTAGAGCATAGAATGTCGTCACCGGGACGACACTGCAGGTCGCTGTTCAAACATTAATCACTGTCAGTCACAAGATATCCCAAAATAATGAGGATCAAGAACACACATGAAGCCGGTAACACTCAGGTACTCGCCGCGTTGTTGTATTAACATTTTCGCTACATCCAACTGCCGTGAATAATAAATCTAGACCATTCATCGCTGGAGTTAAGCGGCGGGAATGTAGCGGAGAGAGCGGCGGGTGAGCCTAATATGTCGCAGGAGGGAGCAGGAGCCCACTTGCCTCGCCCGGGACTTCCCCTCCGCCACACGCCTCACACACCACACCACGGAGAGAGAGAGAGAGAGAGGGAAAAACAAGGCGTCGTGAGCAGTCTTACAGCCAGGAGGTTTCATTCGTGGTATGGGAGTCGAGCCGTTCAAACCAAACATTCCTGTCGGGGACGATCTGCCTTCTGTTGCACACCTGGCGATCCTTGACGTGTTGTTGTTGGTCTCCACACCCTCGCTCACACTGTGGGACCTCGCCCACACCCTCGCTCACACTGTGGGACCTCGCCAACACTCTCCCACAGCACGGGACCTCGCCCACACTCTCCCACAGCGCGGGACCTCGCCCACAGCACGGGACCTCTCCCACACCGTGGGACGTCGCCCACACTAGGGCCCAAGAGAGACCGTGGTGAGGGAGGTGTGGAGTACCCTCCGCTGCTGTGTGGCGCCACACTCAGGTAGGCTGACCCTCCGCACCCTCGGATATATAGTCAACAGTGAGGGAGAATTTGTTTAGTATTATTTTTATCGTCAATTTATTCTTCGTATCTATTGTGAACACAGACCGAAGTGCAATGACAGACACGCAACTAAACAGCTGTCAGACCTAACACACACACACACTATGGTCAGGGTGGACACATGTGGCATATGACACCCCCCGAGGTGTCATATGCCACAACTACACACGGGGAAGTGCGGTGACAAGGTGCACAAAAGTCTAACTGGAATGTCAACAATTCTAAGAAGTGTTGATAACAGAAGCGCGGGGAACATTAACAACCTGAACACTTTAAGCTGGCAGACACCCCGCCAACACGGGCGTAAATGTTGTTATGGAGAGTAATAGATGTGGTGAAACAGTTTACATGAGAGAGTTGTGTATGCTAATACTATTGCAAGCCTTAAACTGTCATTACACTAAGATTATAGACAAGACGAGGCGCCACAAGCTTGTCTTGAGAGACAAGCTTGTGGTGCCTCGTCTTAATGACCCGCCTGTAACTGTTCTTAACTACTCTCAGGTAGTTACATACATACACGCCTCCCATCTTCCCTCCAAGTCTTCCTCCGTGCTTCCTCCTCCTCCTCCGTGCTTCCTCCTCCTCCTCCGTGCCTCCTCCTCCTCCGTGCCTCCTCCTCCTCCGTGCCTCCTCCTCCTCCGTGCCTCCTCCTCCTCCGTGCCTCCTCCTCCTCCGTGCCTCCTCCTCCTCCGTGCCTCCAGGAGCACTGCACCCGAGGGACGTCTTAAATCCTGTGGGTTCCAAGTGGCAGCGAACTGGAACATATTTAATATTTTCCGCTTGGTGGAGACCTCTCTAGTGACATGTTGGAGGGCTGATCAGAGCCGCCCCCTCCCTCCCAAGTGAGGGAGGGGGCGTCAACCCCCTCCCACGTGAGGTAGGGGGGCGTCAACCACCTCCCACGTGAGGTAGGGGGGCGTCAACCCCCTCCCATGTGAGGTAGGGGGCATCAGCCCCCTCCCACGTGAGGTAGGGGGGCGTCAACCCCCTCCCACGTGAGGTAGGGGGCGTCAACCCCTCCCACGTGAGGTAGGGGGGCGTCAACCACCTCCCACGTGAGGTAGGGGGGCGTCAACCACCTCCCACGTGAGGTAGGGGGGCGTCAACCCCCTCCCACGTGAGGTAGGGGGGCGTCAACCCCCTCCCACGTGAGGTAGGGGGCGTCAACTTCCTCCTACATGAGGTAGAGGGGCATCAACCACCTCCCACGTGAGGTAGGGGGGCGTCAACCACCTCCCACGTGAGGTAGGGGGGCGTCAACCACCTCCCACGTGAGGTAGGGGGGCGTCAACCACCTCCCACGTGAGGTAGGGGGGCGTCAACCACCTCCCACGTGAGGCAGGGGGCGTCAACCCCCTCCCACGTGAGGTAGGGGGGCGTCAACCCCCTCCCACGTGAGGTAGGGGGGCGTCAACTTCCTCCTACATGAGGTAGAGGAGCGTCAACCACCTCCCACGTGAGGTAGGGGGGCGTCAACCACCTCCCACGTGAGGTAGGGGGGCGTCAACCACCTCCCACGTGAGGTAGGGGGCGTCAACCACCTCCCACGTGAGGTAGGGGGGCGTCAACCCCCTCCCACGTGAGGTAGGCTCCTCTTTGGTGACTTCTTGAAACCTTCCATGAGAGCTGTCTACTGCTCTTGGTGTATATGGGGGGTGTTGAGGGGGTTGCTGGGGGGGTGTTGAGGCGGGGGCTGGGGAGGGGGTGTTGAGGGGGGGGTGTTGAGGCGGGATCTGGGGGGGGGGAGTGTTGACGGGGGGGTGTTGAAGGGGGGTGTTGAGGGGGTTGCTGGGGGGGTGTTGAGGCGGGGGCTGGGGAGGGGGTGTTTAGGCGGGAGCTGGGGGGGGGAGTGTTGACGGGGGGGTGTTGAAGGGGGGTGTTGTTGGGGGTGGAGGATGCGTGCCTGCGTGTGGCGGATCTTGGAGATGCCGGTCAGTCAAGGTCGTCTTTCATCATCTTAACGTATCCTCATCTTTATTTGGATTGCTTTTTTGTCTTTTTCTCTTCTGCTTCTTCTTAGAAAACTTATTTTAATCACAAAAGCGAAGGTGATAAGGATACACCACACACACACACACACACACACACACACACACACACACACACACACACACACACACACACACACACACACACACACACACACACACACACAGTGTCCATTAAATCTATCTGGACCTAAAAAAGGCTTTTGACAGAGTTCAACACAAGAGGTTGTTCTGGAAACTGGAACATATTGGAGGGGGTGACAGGTACGCTTCTAGCATGGATGAAAGATTTTCTGACTGATAGAAAAATGAGGTCAGTAATCAGAGACAATGTATCGGACTGGAGAAATGTCACAAGTGGAGTACCACAGGGTTCAATTCTTGCACCAGTGATGTTTATTGTGTACATAAATGATCTACCAGTTGGTATACAGAATTATATGAACATGTTTGCTGATGATGCTAAGATAATAGGAAGGATAAGAAACTTAGATGATTGTCATGCCCTTCAAGAAGACCTAGACAAAATAAGTATATGGAGCAACACTTGGCAAATGGAATTTAATGTGAATAAATGCCATGTTATGGAATGTGGAATAGGAGAACATAGACCCCACACAACCTATAAATTATGTGAGAAATCGTTAAAGAATTCTGGCAAAGAAAGAGATCTAGGAGTGGTTGTAGATAGAAAACTATCACCTGAGGACCACATAAAGGACATTGTGCGAGGAGCCTATGCTACACTTTCTAACTTCAGAATTGCTTTTAAATACATGGATGGAGAAATACTAAAAAAATTGTTCACGACTTTTGTTAAACTAAAGTTGGAATATGCAGCGGTTGTGTGGTGCCCATATCTTAAGAAGCACATCAACAAACTGGAAAAGGTGCAAAGATATGCTACTAAGTGGCTCCCAGAACTGAAGGGCAAGAGCTACGAGGAGAGGTTAGAGGCATTAAATATGCCAAAACTAGAAGACAGAAGAAAAAGAGGTGATATGATCACTACATACAAAATAGTAACAGGAATTGATAAAATCGATAGGGAAGATTTCCTGAGACCTGGAACTTTAAGAACAAGAGGTCATAGATTTAAACTAGCTAAACACAGATTCCGAAGAAATATAAGAAAATTCACTTTCGCAAACAGAGTGGTAGACGGTTGGAACAAGTTAGGGGAGAAGGTGGTGGAGGCTGACTCCATACACAGTTTCAAGTGTAGATATGATAGAGCCCAATAGGCTCAGGAACCTGTACACCTGTTGATTGACGGTTGAGACCGTCAATCAACAGGTGTACAGGTTCCAAAAAGTCAGAGCTCAACCCCCGCAAGCACAATTGGGCGAGAACAATTAGGTGAGTACACACACACACACTACACAAATTAGGCAAGAAAGAGAAGGGTGGGCAGACTTCATTTTCTTGGACTGTCAGAAAGCCTTTGACACAGTACCTCACTAAAGGCTGTTACAAAAGTTGGAGCAGCAGGCAGGAGTAAAAGGTAAGGTGCTCCAGTGGATAAGGGAGTATCTAAGCAACAGGAAACAGCGGGGGAGGGAGGAGACTTAACTGTGAGGGGGGGAGACATCAGAGTGGCGAGATGTCACCAGCGGAGTCCCACAAGGCTCTGTACTTGGTCCCATCCTCTTTCTAATACATGTAAACGACCTTCCAGAGGGTATAGACTCATTCCTCTCAATGTTTGCTGATGATGCAAAGATTATGAGAAGAATCAAGACGGATAAAGATAGACAGAGACTACAGGACGACCTGGACAAACTGGAGGAATGGTCTACAAAATGGCTACTAAAGTTCAACTCAGGAAAGTGTAAAGTAATGAAATTAAGCGAAGGGAGCAGGAGGCTGAACACAAGGTACCATCTGGAAGGTGAAATCCTACAAGAGTCAAATAGAGAGAAAGATCTGGGGGTCGATATCACACCGAACCTGTACCCAGAGGCCTACATTGAAAGGATATCATCAGCGGCATATGCAACATTGGCCAACATAAGAACTGTCTTTAGACACTTGCGTAAGGAATCGTTCAGGACCGTGTACACCAGTTATGTCAGACCAATCCTGGAATATGCAGCTCCAGCCTGGAATCCATACCTCGTTAAACACAAGACAAAGTTAGAGAAGAGTCAGAGGTATGCCACCAGGCTCGTCCCGGAACTGAGAGGTGTGAGCTGAGAGGAAAGGGTAAAGGAGCTGAACCTCACGTCCCTGGAAAATAGAAGAGTTAGGGGAGACATGATAACCACCTACAAAATTCTCAGGGGAATTGACAGAGTGGACAAAGACAAACTGTTTAGCACGTGTGGAACACGAACAAGGGGACACAGGCGGAAATTTAGTACCCAGATGAGCCACAGAGACGTTAGAAAGAATTTGTTCAGTGTCAGAGTAGTTAATAAATGGAATGCACTAGGCAGTGATGTGGTGGAGACTGACTCCATACACAGTTTTAAATGTAGATATGATAGAGCCCAGTAGCCTTAGGAATCTGTACACCAGTTGATTGACAGTTGAGAGGCGGGACCAAAGAGCCAAAGACCAACCCTAGCAAGCACAACTAGGTGAGTACACACACATAGATTCACCTTGTTTATCTCTCTCCAACATGGGCGTGGTGGGCAGGTCAGCAACATGGGCGTGGTGGGCAGGTCAGCAACATGGGCGTGGTGGGCAGGCTAGCAACATGGGCGTGGTGGGCAGGTCAGCAACATGGGCGTGGTGGGCAGGTCAGCAACATGGGCGTGGTGGGCAGGTCAGCAACATGGGCGTGGTGGGCAGGCCAGCAACATGGGCGTGGTGGGCAGGTCAGCAACATGGGCGTGGTGGGCTGGCCAGCAACATGGGCGTGGTGGGCAGGCCAGTAACATGGGCGTGGTGGGCAGGTCAGCAACATGGGCGTGGTGGGCAGGCCAGTAACATGGGCGTGGTGGGCAGGTCAGCAACATGGGCGTGGTGGGCTGGCCAGCAACATGGGCGTGGTGGGCAGGCCAGTAACATGGGCGTGGTGGGCAGGTCAGCAACATGGGCGTGGTGGGCAGGCCAGTAACATGGGCGTGGTGGGCAGGTCAGCAACATGGGCGTGGTGGGCTGGCCAGCAACATGGGCGTGGTGGGCAGGCCAGTAACATGGGCGTGGTGGGCAGGTCAGCAACATGGGCGTGGTGGGCAGGCCAGTAACATGGGCGTGGTGGGCAGGTCAGCAACATGGGCGTGGTGGGCTGGCCAGCAACATGGGCGTGGTGGGCAGGCCAGTAACATGGGCGTGGTGGGCAGGTCAGCAACATGGGCGTGGTGGGCAGGCCAGTAACATGGGCGTGGTGGGCTGGCCAGCAACATGGGCGTGGTGGGCAGGCCAGTAACATGGGCGTGGTGGGCAGGTCAGCAACATGGGCGTGGTGGGCAGGCCAGTAACATGGGCGTGGTGGGCAGGTCAGCAACATGGGCGTGGTGGGCAGGCCAGTAACATGGGCGTGGTGGGCAGGTCAGCAACATGGGCGTGGTGGGCTGGCCAGCAACATGGGCGTGGTGGGCAGGCCAGCAACATGGGCGTGGTGGGCAGGGCAGTAACATGGGCGTGGTGGGCAGGTCAGCAACATGGGCGTGGTGGGCAGGTCAGCAACATGGGCGTGGTGGGCAGGCCAGCAACATGGGCGTGGTGGGCAGGTCAGCAACATGGGCGTGGTGGGCAGGCCAGCAACATGGGCGTGGTGGGCAGGCCAGCAACATGGGCGTGGTGGGCAGGTCAGCAACATGGGCGTGGTGGGCTGGCCAGCAACATGGGCGTGGTGGGCAGGCCAGCAACATGGGCGTGGTGGGCAGGCCAGCAACATGGGCGTGGTGGGCAGGCCAGCAACATGGGCGTGGTGGGCAGGCCAGCAACATGGGCGTGGTGGGCAGGCCAGCAACATGGGCGTGGTGGGCAGGCCAGCAACATGGGCGTGGTGGGCAGGCCAGCAACATGGGCGTGGTGGGCAGGCCAGCAACATGGGCGTGGTGGGCAGGCCAGCAACATGGGCGTGGTGGGCAGGCCAGCAACATGGGCGTGGTGGGCAGGTCAGTAACATGGGCGTGGTGGGCTGGCCAGCAACATGGGCGTGGTGGGCTGGCCAGCAACATGGGCGTGGTGGGCAGGCCAGCAACATGGGCGTGGTGGGCTGGCCAGCAACATGGGCGTGGTGGGCAGGCCAGCAACATGGGCGTGGTGGGCAGGCCAGCAACATGGGCGTGGTGGGCAGGCCAGTAACATGGGCGTGGTGGGCAGGCCAGCAACATGGGCGTGGTGGGCAGGTCAGTAACATGGGCGTGGTGGGCAGGCCAGCAACATGGGCGTGGTGGGCAGGTCAGTAACATGGGCGTGGTGGGCAGGCCAGCAACATGGGCGTGGTGGGCAGGTCAGTAACATGGGCGTGGTGGGCAGGCCAGCAACATGGGCGTGGTGGGCTGGCCACAAACATGAAAGACAGCGCGTCACATGACCAACCTTGGCGAGCGCTTATACAAACAGTCCGGTGAAGCAACTCCGGGAATATTAATTTGTTCCAGAAACCTTTATAATTTTTTTTTGGCATGAAAGGAAAGCTCCAGAAAGCTGTGAGGACTGTCAGGGAGAGTGGGCGGAGGAGCCCAGGTGCCAGGGGGGACTGTGCTGGCATGGGACATGGGCGCCCGACTATAGTAATCATCTTCCTGATATTAAATACAATTTTTAGCGTGCTGAGGCAACATTCCATTTTTCTCGTTTTTCAATTCTTTGATCCTGGACTTTGTGAGAATATTAGGTTAGTGTGAGGCTTTAATCTCGGTATTGGTAGACATATTTGCTCGCAGTTAATGGGCTCGGATGAGCTGGTCTTGGTAACGTGGCGTCTTAGAGCGACTGCTTGCTGGTGAATACATGTCCTTGAATACCTTTTTACCGAGCGGAATTCTTGCCTCCGACCCCACCACCAGGAGACTGCTACCAGCCAGCCTCCTGCCACCGCTAACTCCACCTGCCTGCATCTTCTCGCGCCATCTGCATTCTTCAACACTATAAATATATCATGGAATCAAAGATAATCGAAATAACCGCCATGTTTTCTACCGTTTGGTTCATTCTTTTTTTTTGGTGGGTGTGGCGGCGGCGGCGCTGTCATCGGGGCCGGAGACCACGGGGAACTCCCGGGCGGCTGGGTAGAACAGCTTTCCTGTCGGAGCAGCGCAAAAACTGGTCCCACGACGCCACCCACAGCCCTCTCTACCCCCCTTCCATTCCCTCCCTCCTCCCGAGCTCTCCTCCATCAATCTCTCCTCCCTCCTGTTCCTCCAGCCACCCTCCCTCCCCAACACTTCCTCCACCAACAACGCCACTCTTCCCGCGCTTCCAATTGCATTATCAAAAGCCTCATTGTGATGATTACGTATATCTGTTGTCCCAAGCAATAGTTCTCTAATAGTATTTATTTAGAGATAAAAACATTTAAATTTGATTGCCTCTGTACTTATTTATATATTTTGTCTTTTTTGTTCTGGTGATTTGCGGCTGGTGAGGTAGACTTATAAAAAGTTGATTGTTATAATGTGAGAGCCGCCGAGCATGGGTTGTGTTGGTGTAATGCCCTCAGTTAGGCTCCAGTAGTATTGGTCTAGTTAGTTTAGATTACGATAAGTTAATTACGTTAGGTTTGTTTACAGAGGCTAGGCTTAGTTGGATTAGTTTAGGCTTTAGTGTGAGTTTAGACTAGGTTTAGTGTGATTAAGTTAAGCTTGGTCTTAATCAGTCAACTAGGTCTAATGAAATTAGAGTTGGTTGCATTCTGTTTAGATACGTTAGGTTAGTCTAGGTTGGGCTTGGTTAGACACGTTGGGATAAGCGCACTGAAGGCAATTTGTCTTTTCAACATGTTTTGTGTATCTAATTAAGAAGTTGTTTTAATTGTTGTCTTAATTAAGAAGTTGTCTTTCGGGCAGAAACTGTCCGAAACGCTACGCGTACTAGTGGCTCTACAAGAATGTAACAACTCTTGTATATATCTCAAAAAATAAGTATATGGACGTTGTACTAACCTGATGTCCAAGGCGGGTAATCAATCAATTTTCATTCGACCATTCAACTAATACAAATCCTTTTGATTTATATACCAAGTCCCCCGGCTTTTTTTACCCTTCGAGGCTTCCACTATAGAAATGGCGGCTTTCAGGTAAATTCAGGTATAACGCTGAGGACATATGATTTTTTTAGGCACTAGGCTTTTTTTATTAATTCAGTTTTCCCAAGTTTACATAATCATCAAGTTATAATGTTGTTATTAAACATTTATTCCGGTGATATACACAAGAATAAAACACTTTTTAAATTGTATTCACGAAATACAGAATTGTTTAACTCACTTAAAGCAAATAAAAGGCAAATTTTAAAGCAAATTAAAAGCTTTAACTTTTTAATGAAGCTTCAGGCCAGCCATTGTTACTACCTGGATAGTACAGGTAACGCCAGTTACAGCTTAGCGGTTAGCACAGGGCGCTGACAGCCCATTGGTTACCTTGCCATGATTTCGGGGCTCCACGTCCCCGCGGCCCGGTCCTCGACCAGGCCTCCTCTCCTCCAGAAAATGTTGGTTGCGATTTTCATGTTGTACCTTGGCTTAGGGTGTGCCTCTGCTACACATTACAGGCTGGTTGGTCAGACATTACAACACAGATTTTTCACAGACGTGATGGTGGTGCTGAGGCTTTTATTGTTGTCTTAAAACGACATACTCTACAGCTTTCTTCACAACCATCTCCTCTACCTTCACAACCATCTCTTCTACCTTCACCATTCTCACTCACCCGTCTAGTGTTGTGATGCGTCTGGTCGTATTAGTGTTAGTGAGACCAGCTTAGCGGGAGGAACCTGGTCGTCTGACTCTACTCAGGTCGTTCTCTAAGTCCCTTCTTGCATCTCTCTTTCTCTCTCTCTCTCCTCTCTCAGTTACCTTCCCTCCTCTTCTTCGTCCTCCCTAGCCCGTCTCTCAGTTTCTCTCACTTTTCTCTCTATCTCTATATCATGTTCTCCACTCTTTATCACCTGTTCTCGAACTATTCCTTCTCTCTATTCTCTTTCCTCGCCACATCTTCATCTCCAAGTTCATCCTGAATGTTCTCTTTGCATCTTCCTCTTCTGCAAGTTCCTCTATCGGACTGACTCTTCACCCCCATCCTTCCTCTCGCCTTGCCCCATCCACCATCACCACAAAATGACACTTTCCCTTCAGGAATGCTTTTATAGACACTGTTGTGGAATGACCCGAGGACCGACTCCTCCCAACCAAAAGGGAAGTCTTGGGGTCCATCACTCCACCCCAACAACGATCCAGTTGTGGTCTCCTCGTTAACAACGCCCAAAGGGAGGTGTCACACTTTTCCCGCCAGATACGCTTTTTAAAGACGGTGACTGGCCAAGGACGGCCTCGGGGGTCCCCTTTGGCGTGTTCTTCACCCCCCAGCGTGACTAGCGCAGCTCTGTGGTCAAACACCACACGCTACGCCCTGCGCTGTTCCGCCGTCGGCTCAGACGCTAATTCAGACGCCGGGTCGAGGCCAATTTAGACGTCGGGTCAGACGCCGGGTCGAGGCCAATTTAGACGTCGGGTCAGACGCCGGGTCGAGGCCAATTGACCTGACTGTATGTCCGGTCGTGTCAGGGCGTTTCGAGTCTGAACACCTTGTTGGGGCGATGTATCTCTCTCTGGACACCGTTCTAGACAGATATCTTCTTGGATATCATGCCAGGGCGAGATATCTCTCCGAACATGGTGCTAACGAGATATTCCTGCGGTTATCAAGTGAGATATCCTGAAGATATATTACGGGGTCGAATGAAACAAATCACTGGAGAGGATTTAAATTATACTTGAAGCGATGTTATTGTTATTGTACTTAATATATACAAGTGGTATAACTTAGGCCAGCGTGGCATGCATGTCTGTCGTGCCTGAAATACCTGGCGAGTCGGACAGGCGCCCCTGTCATACCTGATAGGCATGCTTGTCGTATATGACATGACAGGTGTCATCAGACCCTCACTGCCCTTTGCCCTCACGGGGGGGGGGGATCTTGAACAACATTAATCTCAGTTTAGATCCACTTACCTCTTAGTTAAGACCTTCCCTGACCACTTACCTCTTAGTTAAGACCTTCCCTGACCACTTACCTCTTAGTCTAGACCTTCCCTGACCACTTACCTCTTAGTCTAGACCTTCCCTGACCACTTACCTCTTAGTTAAGACCTTCCCTGACCACTTACCTCTTAGTTAAGACCATCCCTGACCACTTACCTCTTAGTTAAGACCTCCCCTGACCACTTACCTCTTAGTGAAGACCTCCCCTGACCACTTACCTCTTAGTTAAGACCTTCCCTGACCACTTACCTCTTAGTTAAGACCATCCCTGACCACTTACCTCTTAGTTAAGACCTCCCCTGACCACTTACCTCTTAGTTAAGACCTTCCCTGACCACTTACCTCTTAGTCTAGACCTTCCCTGACCACTTACCTCTTAGTTAAGACCTCCCCTGACCACTTACCTCTTAGTTAAGACCATCCCTGACCACTTACCTCTTAGTTAAGACCTTCCCTGACCACTTACCTCTTAGATAAGACCTCTCCTGGCCACTTACCTCTTAGATAAGACCTCCCCTGGCCACTTACCTCTTAGATAAGACCTCCCCTGGCCACTTACCTCTTAGATAAGACCTCCCCTGGCCACTTACCTCTTAGATAAGACCTCCCCTGGCCACTTATAACAAGGGAGACGAGACAAATGACTGTTTAATCACTAATAATGATACAAAAACAGTAACGAACACTTATGATACATTAATTATCTCATCATCAATAATTATCTCATCTTGGTATTAGTAATACTAATTAATTGGTCATGAAGCGCGGGAGCTCCAGTGAGAGGTGAGCTGGGGTGCTGGCTACAGCGGCGGCCTCGTGTCTTGCAGGTCGGGGTTCGATCCCCGGTAACTCAAAAGTGGATGGGGCACCGTTCCTTCCCCGCCGCCGTATCCCTGCTTAATGCGTCCTTGGACTAGAGGTTAGGTTAGCATCTGTTCACGTTAGCCAGTGGTGAACAGGTCCTGTTGATTCCTGTTCACCAGTGTAACAGGACACTGTAAAAGTAACTGTGATAAAGTCAGTTACTTTTCACAGTACAGAAAGTGGGTAGCCACCTTCAACACAGACAGGCAGTGCACGCTTTGTACTGCACAGGAGTCACTGCTGTAAACAACCGATGGCTCGAGAGGCGGGATCTAAGAGTCAGTGCTCGATCCTGCAGACACAAGTAGGTGAGTACAGTGTGCATTGGAAAACTTTTGCCATTTGACCTTCGCTTTGCAAAGTACATTGCAAAGCTCACTTTGCAAAGAAGGTGTCAATCTCCTTACCATGGATAAGATCCTTCCAGGATATAATGAACTTAGCGGGTACAATGTCACTTTTGAAACACTTCTTAGTCTCTGTACTTCCTCTTAACCCTGGTTATCTTGAGGTTATCTTGAGATGATTTCGGGGCTTAGTGTAGCAGCCCGTGACAGCTGACTAATTCCCAGGTACCTATTTACTGCTAGGTAACAGGGGTGAAAGAGAACAAGGTTTCTTTCATCAGGGTGAAAGAAACGCTGCCCATTGTTTCTCGCCGGTGCCCGGAATCGAACCCGGGACCCTGTATTTGATCCCTGGAGTGCACTGTTAGTCCCTCACTGTAACAGTGCACAGTGTTCACTTAACTATGAGTGTTCAAGACGTGTTCAAACCCCGCAGCTGCCCTTAACGGTGAAATTCATAGAACCGAAAATATGGCAAGTTAATGATAGACATTTATACTGAAAAGTGGCGGGCACAGTCCGTAGACTTTTTATAATTTTTATAATGAATTAACTGCTCTGGAAAGGTCATGAAGCTATGATTTGTTCAGATCTGAAACCTACATCTATGGACAGCACAAAACGTCCACTAGACTGTGCGACACAGTGGTTGCAAGGATCAGGTTGGGTTACCGTTACCTGTGGCAGGTGGCTGCAGGTGACGGGTCTCCCAATCCTAAGCACTCCAGTTGCAAACTCTATGAGCAGGAACTACGGCATTATCTCCCGCACTACATCACTGAATGCCCAGTCATTAGACCTTTCAGACCAGTTGGCATGAGGTACCTGGAGCTTTGAAATTACTTTATTCACTCTCGTATTCTTGAAGATATCCTCACAGTATACCCAAAATTTGCCAGTGCAGGCTATTAAACACATGGCTCCGTATGACTAACCATCCTGCGAGATGGGGACTTGTATTACCACTGCTGCCTTATTCAATCTTGTGTTGTTGATATCCTCAAAATGCATCCGGAGTCTGCCAGTGCAGACCGCTTATCACATGCCTCTGTATGACTAACCATCCTGTGTGATGGGGATTTTTTAGCATCACCTAGTTAGCTTTTTTTTTGACACATTGTCCTCCACTTCATATAGTCTAGGGTAGCTGCACTAATGCAGATGGACCTAATATGTTAATAAAAAAAAAATCTGGAAAGGTCACCAGAATTCCCCACTGCCTTTAAATGGCATTATTTGACATGCTTCTGCTATGCTGACAGCTTTCCTGTGTCAAAATACTCTGCCTCCACGGCCAGGGTCTTCACTCGTTATTTTGACAGATGTTATTAGAAATATTGTTTATATGGACCTGAGTGGCTTAAATACGCGATCAGGAGCCCACTGTGTGTCCGGTGGTGGGCCCACTATGTGGCCGGTGGTGGGCCCACTGTGTGGCCGGTGGTGGGCCCACTGTGTGGCCTGTGGTGGGCCCACTGTGTGGCAGGTGGTGGCCCACTGTGTGGCCGGTGGTGGGCTCTCTCTCTCTCCCTCTCTCTCTCTCTCTCTCTCTCTCTCACTCTCTCCCTCTCTCTCTCTCTCTCTCTCTCTCTCTCTCTCTCACTCTCTCCCTCTCTCTCTCTCTCTCTCTCTCTCTCTCTCTCTCTCTCTCTCTCTCTCTCTCTCACTCTCTCCCTCTCTCTCTCTCTCTCTCTCTCTCTCTCTCTCTCTCTCTCTCTCTCTCTCTCTCTCTCTCTCTCTCTCTCTCTCTCTCTCTCTCTCTCTCTCTCTCTCTCCATTAGTATTCCAAGTGTTCCGCCCCACAATAAGACTTGGTCTACAGCCTTTCATCTCTGTCAACGGGTTCATTTCCTCAGTTTCTACTTTCCACTTCTTGCCACCGGCCTCCTCTTCCTCTGCCTCCTCTTCCTCTGCCTCCTCTTCAGTTCTCTTTCTCCATTTTGTCTCCCACGTCCTCGTCTATGATCGCTTCTACAAAGCTTCCTTGTCTCCGTCTCTTCCTGTTTATCTTCCTACTTCTGTCTACTCGTATTTACCTGTCCTTCCTTGGTTCCCTGCTCCTCCTCCTCCTCGTCTTCTCTCACTGCTTTCCCACCTGTATATTTCCTCTACTGGACCTGCTGGGGGTTGTCACCCCCTCTACTGGACCTGCTGGGGGTCGTCACCCCCTCTACTGGACCTGCTGGGGGTTGTCACCCCCTCTACTGGACCTGCTGGGGGTCGTCTCCCCCTCTACTGGACCTGCTGGGGGTCGTCTCCCCCTCTACTGGACCTGCTGGGGGTCGTCACCCCCTCTACTGGACCTTCCATTAAACACTTAACATCCTTCTTTCATGGCCACAATTATTTGCATAATAATTCTGCTTCCACCGTCTCCCTTCTGCCTCCGTGACGAGTGGTGCCCCCTTCTCTCTCCCTCCACTCTCTCTCTCTCTCTCTCTCTCTCTCTCTCTCTCTCTCTCTCTCTCTCTCTCTCTCTCTCTCTCTCTCTCTCTCTCTCTCTCTCTCTCTCTCTCTCTCTCTCTCTCTCTCTCTCTCTCTCTCTCTCTCTCTCTCTCTCTCTCTCTCTCTCTCTCTCTCTCTCTCTCTCTCTCTCTCCCGTTTTCTTTCCTCCAACGGTAACTTTCCCACACTTCCATCATGTCTCCTCGCCAGCTTCCTCTTCCGGGTTCTCCCCGTCTCTCCCGCCTTCCTCTTCCGCCTCATGTCTTGCGTGTCACCCGTCTCCGGGCGTCTCTGGTGGTCTCCCTTCCTGCTGGGCGGGAGACCTCACCGCCCCGGGGCACCTGGCTTCTCTCAGGAGACGCTGACGAAGTTGTAGCGGAGTCTCCAGCTGCTTCAGCACCCTGAGTCCAGGCATCAGCTGCCTGACACCTGAGGCATCAGGTGTCTGACATATGAGGCATCAGGTGCCTGACATATGAGGCATCAGGTGCCTGACATATGAGGCATCAGGTGCCTGACATATGAGGCATCAGGTGCCTGACATATGAGGCATCAGGTGCCTGACATATGAGGCATCAGGTGCCTGACATATGAGGCATCTGGTGCCTGACATATGAGGCATTAGGTGCCTGACATATGAGGCATCAGGTGCCTGACATATGAGGCATCAGGTGCCTGACATATGAGGCATCAGGTGCCTGACATATGAGGCATCAGGTGCCTGACATATGAGGCATTAGGTGCCTGACATATGAGGCATTAGGTGCCTGACATATGAGGCATCAGGTGCCTGACATATGAGGCATCAGGTGCCTGACATATGAGGCATCAGGTGCCTGACATATGAGGCATCAGGTGTCTGACATATGAGGCATCAGCTGCCTGACACCTGAGGCATCAGGTGTCTGACATATGAGGCATCAGGTGCCTGACATATGAGGCATCAGGTGCCTGACATATGAGGCATTAGGTGCCTGACACATGAGGCATCAGGTGCCTGACATATGAGGCATCAGGTGCCTGACATATGAGGCATCAGGTGCCTGACATATGAGGCATCAGGTGCCTGACATATGAGGCATCAGGTGCCTGACATATGAGGCATCAGGTGCCTGACACATGAGGCATTAGGTGCCTGACACATGAGGCATCAGGTGCCTGACATATGAGGCATCAGGTGCCTGACACCTGAGGCATCAGGTGCCTGACATATAAGGCATCAGGTGCCTGACACATGAGGCATCAGGTGCCTGACATATGAGGCATCAGCTGCCTGACACATGAGGCATCAGGTGCCTGGAATATGAGGCATCAGGGAAAATTTATGAGACATTAACAAAGATATCTTTAAACCGAGTCTACCTAGGCGACCATGGGGACGGGCTGGCTGGGATGAGGGATGAGGGGGGAGGCAGACGTTGCAGGATATTGAAGGATATAGCAGGATGTTGCAGAACAGGGATGGCTCCGGCCGGGGCTGATGCGCTCACGCCCACCTCACGATCCTGTTATAACGCAAGCCAGAGCCACACCATCGCTTATAACAGGATTCACCGCCAATGTCAACAAAAAGTCACCCCCATAGGAGCCAGGCTCCCATGATAATGTGAGCTGGAACCACGCCTTCTCCCACGCTAAACTCCTCCCATAATGCAACCAGAAGCCGCACCCACCACCAGGATTCTCCCATAGTGCAAGGCGCCACCACACCCACACACCCCGACCAGGATACAGCGAGATGCTTGTATCACACACTTAAAATTCGAGTCAGTCGGCCGCGGTTCACAACGCTAAACAAGTCTGGTCTAACCAAGTTTAACCAAGCTTAAGCTGACTTAACGTCGTCTAACTTAATCTCATGGTACTTAGTCTCTCTTGACTTAAAACCACACCTACGCTCTACAAATTTTGCCTGATCTAACCTAACAAATCCTAAATTATCCTAATTCTTGGTTACTTATGCTAACTTAACGTCTCACGTCAATGAGCGAATACGTCTTGAAAATAAGACGAAAAATGCGTCAGCTAGGACGATTAGCTCTCACCTCTCCCCTGCTCTCACCTCTCCCCTGCTCTCACCTCTCCCCTGCTCTCACCTCTCCCCTGCTCTCACCTCTCCCCTGCTCTCACCTCTCCCCTGCTCTCTCTCACCTCTCCCCTGCTCTCACCTCTTCCCTGCTCTCACCTCTCCCCTGCTCTCACCTCTCCCCTGCTCTCACCTCTCCCCTGCTCTCACCTCTCCCCTGCTCTCTCTCACCTCTCCCCTGCTCTCACCTCTTCCCTGCTCTCACCTCTCCCCTGCTCCCACCTCTCTCCTGCTCTCACCTCTCCCCTGCTCTCACCTCTCCCCTGCTCTCACCTCTCCCCTGCTCTCACCTCTCCCCTGCTCTCACCACTCCCCTGCTCTCACCTCTCCCCTGCTCTCACCTCTCCCCTGCTCTCACCTCTCTATATATAAACAGGACGCCAGAGGAGCGGACGTGTCCTCACTGGCCGTCACGTCGCTCCAAAACAAAACAAGCAAAAAATCAACAGAAAAACGGCAAATGGTCTTCCCATAAGAGTTCACTGAGGGGGCAGCGCCCCCCCCCCTCCCTGGGGCGGGGCAGCGCCCCCCTCCCTGGGGCGGGGCAGCGCCCCCCTCCCTGGGGCGGGGCAGCGCCCCCCCCCCTCCCCTGGGGTGGGGCAAAGCCCCCCTCAAGGGCTCCCGGGGAGGATACGGTGCTGGCCGGGTATACCAGCTATACCAAGGGTATAACGGCCGGGTATACCAGCTATACCAAGGGTATAACGGGGAGCGGGACCAGACATACTTTTCCTGATATAGCGCGAGGCGTCCCGTGTCGGGCTGATGAATGGATGAATGGATGGTGGCAGGGCTCCCCCAAGGCCACCTGCCTGGGTGCCACCTGCCTGGGTGCCACCTGCCTGGGTGCCACCTGCCTGGGTGCCACCTGCCTGGGTGCCACCTGCCTGCGTGCCACCTGCCTGGGTGCCACCTGCCTGGGTGCCACCTGCCTGGGTGCCACCTGCATGGGTGCCACCTGCCTGGGTGCCACCTGCCTGGGTGCCACCTGCCTGGGTGCCACCTACCTGGGTGCCACCTGCCTGGGTGCCACCTGCCTGGGTGCCACCTACCTGGGTGCCACCTGCCTGGGTGCCACCTGCCTGGGTGCCACCTGCCTGGGTGCCACCTACCTGGGTGCCACCTGCCTGCGTGCCACCTGCCTGGGTGCCACCTGCCTGGGTGCCACCTGCCTGGGTGCCACCTGCCTGGGTGCCACCTGCCTGGGTGCCACCTGCCTGGGTGCCACCTACCTGGGTGCCACCTGCCTGGGTGCCACCTGCCTGGGTGCCACCTACCTGGGTGCCACCTGCCTGCGTGCCACCTGCCTGGGTGCCACCTGCCTGGGTGCCACCTGCCTGGGTGCCACCTGCCTGGGTGTCACCTACCTGGGTGCCACCTGCCTGGGTGCCACCTGCCTGCGTGCCACCTGCCTGGGTGCCACCTGCCTGGGTGCCACCTGCCTGCGTGCCACCTGCCTGGGTGCCACCTGCCTGGGTGCCACCTGCCTGGGTGCCACCTGCCTTGGTGCCACCTACCTGGGTGCCACCTGCCTGGGTGCCACCTACCTGGGTGCCACCTACCCTCACCAGCTGGGTGCCACCTACCCTCACCAGCTGGGTGCCACCTACCCTCACCAGCTGGGTGCCACCTACCCTCACCATCTGGGTGCCACCTACCCTCACCAGCTGGGTGCCACCTACCCTCACCAGCTGGGTGCCACCTACCCTCACCAGCTGGGTGCCACCTACCCTCACCAGCTGGGTGCCACCTACCCTCACCACCTTCGCAGGAGAGCAACATTCGTGTGTTCATGTCCTCTGGTTGTTTGAGAGTGTGTCAGGACCCCGGGAGTGGGTTGACTCTCACTGTTGCTAGTGCTGCTGGTGGTGGTCCCTGGTGCTGCTGGTGGTGGCTCCTGGTGGTGTTGGTGGTGGCTCCTGGTGGTGGTGGTGCTACTGGTTATAGGTGGGGGGTGATGGGGGTGAGTGTAGAGGGGTGGGGGGTGATGGGGGTGAGTGTAGAGGGGTGGGGGGTGATGGGGGTGAGTGTAGAGGGGTGGGGGGTGATGGGGGTGAGTGTAGAGGGGTGGGGGGTGATGGGGGTGAGTGTAGAGGGGTGGGGGTGAGTGTAGAGGGGTGGGGGGTGAGTGTAGAGGGGTGGGGGTGATGGGGTGAGTGTAGAGGGGTGGGGGGTGATGGGGGTGAGTGTAGAGGGGTGGGGGGTGATGGGGGTGAGTGTAGAGGGGTGGGGGTGATGGGGGTGAGTGTAGAGGGGGGGGTGATGGGGGTGAGTGTAGAGGGGTGGGGGGTGATGGGGGTGAGTGTAGAGGGGTGGGAGGTGATGGGGGTGAGTGTAGAGGGGTGGGGGGTGATGGGGGTGAGTGTAGAGGGGTGGGGGGTGATGGGGGTGAGTGTAGGGGGGTGATGGGGGTGAGTGTAGAGGGGTGGGGGGTGATGGGGGTGAGTGTAGAGGGGTGGGGGGTGATGGGGGTGAGTGTAGGGGGGTGGGGAGAGGGGTACTGGACATGATACATGGTAGACACAGTCCAGCGTCCAGCATCATGAGTGTTGAAGATCCTGGTCATATCTGTCTAGTGTCTCACATGTCTTCTCCTCGAGTCATGTCTAAAATAAATAGCAATAACATGTAATACATTAATGGTCTTCCTTGCACACTCTTCACACTTAGAGTATTCATATATGCCAAGTGTTCTTATAGGAAAATAACACTCACAAGAAAATATTAATTTATGTTTTTATTTAAATGTATATCTTATATTAGTGAGGTTGTGTGTTCGTTCGGCCGTGACAGCTCTCGTTAGCCTTGTTAATGGTGCGTTAATAGGTAGTTGAGGCGGGCACGGCGTCCGTGACTCGGTGTTAGTGCCGTGTCTTGCGTGCCAGTGCCAGATAGGATGACAAGGGGACAGGGAGGGGAACTATCAGGGGAGGGAAGTGCCAAGCCATTACGACCATACAGCACTTGGAAGGGGTCAGGATAAGGATTAGGGATGAGACGCCACCATAGATAATAATAGTCTAGTTTCTACGGTCTAGAACGTCTAGGGGGGGGGGGGGAGTTGAACATGTTTGGTGGTGAAGAGGTTGAACATGTTTGGTGACGGGGGGAAGAGGTTGAACATGTTTCGTGACGGGGTGAAGAGGTTGAACATGTTTCGTGACGGGGTGAAGAGGTTGAACATGTTTCGTGACGGGGTGAAGAGGTTGAACATGTTTCGTGACGGGGTGAAGAGGTTGAACATGTTTCGTGACGGGGGAAGAGGTTGAACATGTTTCGTGACGGGGTGAAGAGGTTGAACATGTTTCGTGACGGGGGGAAGAGGTTGAACATGTTTCGTGACGGGGGGAAGAGGTTGAACATGTTTCGTGACGGGGGGAAGAGGTTGAACATGTTTCGTGACGGGGGGAAGAGGTTGAACATGTTTCGTGACGGGGGGAAGAGGTTGAACATGTTTCGTGACGGGGGGAAGAGGTTGAACATGTTTCGTGACGGGGGGAAGAGGTTGAACATGTTTCGTGACGGGGGGAAGAGGGTGAACGTAGCATGTGAGAGATCAACAAAACTATCATCGTGACATGTTTTCTAGTTTAAACATCTATGAAGAGACGTGGCGCTGGCCGCCAGGGGCGCACGAGCTGACTGACCTTCCAGCTGACCCCTAAGAGGAAGTCAGTGGTGTGTGTGACTGACGTAAACACTGCCAACTCCTCACACATCACGTCCGTCCACTTTTTGCTGCCAGCCTCCACCGTCACACGGGAGAGACCAGCACGCCATCCACTAGCTGCTCTCCGTGCCTGCTTCAGCCCGGGGGCTCGCGTCCCTTGCGTCAAGAACTAACTCTGGCTGTGTCAGTCGAGCGGGAGGCGGTGAACGCCTTCATCTTGGCGAGAAAGAAGCAGCTGAGGAGATGGCCAGGAGCACCGGTGGAAGGAGGCAGAGGTGTCATCCTTGCTGTGTGTTCCACAGGTGCGCACCGCGCCTCTCTCCCGTCCTCGGGGCCTATCCTTGTGTCCTTTCTCCCTCACGATTCTTCTTTCTCTAGTCTATTATTTCCATGTTAAACCGGAGATGTGGCAATGTGACTGCAGGAAACACGGAATTTGTTGACATCAATGCGCTAAATTTAGACATTGTATCATCCAGGAAGAACATATTTGGAGCATACCTGGAGTATACCTGGAGCATACCTGAAGCATACCTGGAGCATACCTGGAGAGGGTTTCGAGAGTTGGTCTACTCCCCGAGCCCTGCCTGAGGCCAGGCTCGACTTGTGATAACTTGGTCCGGCACTTCTTGCAAGAACCTGTCCAAGTGCCTCTTGAAGACATCCACCTTTGTTCCGGCAAAATTTCTAATGCTTGCTGGGAGTGTGTTGAACAGTTGTGGACCTCTGATGTTCAGGCAGTGTTCTCTGATTGTGTTTATGGCACCTCTACTCAATAAGTAGGTGTGAATAGTTCTATTCTGCATTTCCTTCCATATCTTTCGCTCCAGTATGTTGTTATTCTACTGTGCAAATTTGGGACCTGGCCCTCCAGTATCTTCCATGTATATATTATTTGATACCTTTCTCGTCTCCTTTCCAGACAGTACATTTTGAGAGCTTTGAGACGGTCCCAATAATTTAGATGTTTTATCGTGTCTATGCGTGCCATGTACTCTGTATTCCCTCTAATTCAGAGATCTCTCCCACTCTGAAAGGGAAAGTGAGTACCGAGCAGTACTCAAGACAGGACAGCACCAGTGATTTAAATAGTGTTACCATTGCTGTGGGGTCTCTGGATTTGAACGTTCTCATAATCCATCCTATCATTTTCCTGGCCGCCGCCGCCGCTATATTTGCTCGGTTATGTTCACTAAATGTCAGGTCGTCAGACATCATAATTCCCAGATCCTTTACATTTTGCTTTCCTTCTATGAGTAGATCTGACTGCGTCCTGTACCCTGTGTCCTGTACCCTGTGTCCTGTACCCTGTGTCCTGTACCCTGTGTCCTGTACCCTGTGTCCTGTGTTTCGTTTAAGTTCCTCGTTTCCACCATACCTCAGTACCTGGAACTTATCACCGTTAAACATCATGTTGTTTTCAGTTTGTACCAGCTCTAGCTATAAATCCAACATTATGTTTGTAAACCAACTATATATGTACTTTTCCTGAATAAAAAATTATTATTACAGTATTTATTATAGTTGTCCAATCGAATATTTTATTTATATCTGCCTGTAGTTGTTCAGTGTCTTCTACAGTGGCAATTTTCATGCTGATTTTTGTTATCATCTGCCAAGGATGACACGAAGGGGTGTCTAGTGTTTAGTTAATATCAGGGATAAGAAGGAGAAATAGCAGAGGTACAAGGACTGCTGTGCCCTGGGGTTATCTTCTTGAGGTTATCTTGAGATGATTTCGGGGCCTAGCGTCCCCGCGGCCCGGTCCTCGACCTGGCCTTTTTGTTACACACCCCCAGGAAGCAGTCCGTAGCAGCTGTCTAACTCCCAGGTTACTATTTACTGCTAGGTGAACAGGTACATCAGGGTGAAAAAAGCTTTGGCCCTTTGTTTCCTCCTCCACCGGGGATCGAACCCGGAGCCTCAGGACTACGAATCCCGAGCGCTGTACACTCAGCTGTCAGGGGCCCCCCTGTACCCCCTCCCCTCCCCCCCCCCCCCCCCACTCTTGGGGAACAGAGCTTTTCACTGCACTTGGGCTTGATCTTACTCGATTTACCGTCACTCTCTGCATTCTGTTTGACAGAAAGTTGAAAATCCAACACCCCACTTTACCCATTATTCCTATTGATCTCATTTTGTGTGCTATCACTCCATGGTCACATTTGTCGAACGCCTTTGCAATGTCTGTGTATACAACAACTGCATTTTGCTTTTCCTCTAAGGCTTCTGTGATTTCGTCATAGTGGTTGAGTAACTGTGACAGACAGGATCTTCCCGCTCTAAATCCATGTTGCCCTGGGTTGTGTAACTCATTATTTTCCATAAAACTGGAAATTTGATTCCTAATCACTCTTTAAAAAAACTGTTATTATGTGTGATGTTAGTGCAACCGATCTATAATTTTTTGCCAAGGCTTTACTACCCCTCTTGTGCAGAGGAGCTATATCTGTAGATTTAAGTGCTGCTGGTATCTTCCCTGTATCCAGGCTCTTTCTCCATAGTACGCTGAGCGCTCGTGCTACTGGTACTTTACATTTCTTTATGAATATTGAATTCCACGAGTCAGGACCAGGGGCTGAGTGCATGGGCATAGTGTCAATTTCTCTTTCAAAGTCTTCCGAGTTCGTGTTAATATCGGGTATATTATCTGCAGCTTGAATGTCATTCATAAAGAAGCTGTCTGGATCCTTAACTTTAATGTTATTAATGAGGGTGCTAAACATAGCCTCATACTGGCCTTTTAGAATTTAACTAATGTCTTTTTTGTCCTCTGTGTCCTCTCTGTGTCTCACGTCTATCATCATGTCGACGACAGAGCACATTATAATTACATATACGTTGATACATGCTTTTAAAACAACAGATTCCTTGAATTTCTTAATGATCTATATAAATAAAAATGGAAATGTTCGTTTGTTCAAAACCGCTAATCTGAGAAAGTTCTTTACCGATTGCTTTGAAATTTTCACACAATGTTCCATTCACATCCGAGCGGGTTTTATATACCTACTATATAGATGTCACGTCTGAGACGGAAAACACATGCTTCTTTTGAAAAACTGTGTTTTTCATGTGAGAGAAATATTCGAAACCTCTTTACCGATTGCTTTGAAATTTTGACACGACGTTGCATTCAAATAGGCGCGTGTTTTTATATACCTACTATATACATGTCTCACCTGTGACAGGACAAAAATATTTGTTGTTTAAACAGTGTCATCTTTTGGAATGTAAGAACAACATACGCTGTTATCTCCCAGAGTTCTTCACTGATTGCTTTGAAATTCCAATTCGAATATGGGCGTGTTTTTATAGACCTACTATATAGATACCACACCTGTGACAGGTAAAAACATTTTTTTTTTTTTAACGGTGCCATCTGTTTGACGTAATATCAACACACACGCTATACTAAATATGTTACGAATTCCATTTCAATGTTTCCGATTGCATTAATAAATTGAATTTTCATAGATTTATTTCTATTTATTTTCATTTTGATTTTATTATTTTGTGTGACATTGCATTGGAATTGAGCTGTGTTGTTTACCATACCGTTCATTTCCTGAGTATAGTTTATTTTTTTTAATTTTTCATAGTTTTTCGTTTCGTTTTTTAATTGTTTTTCTTATATCTCAGTGATGGGAAGATCAGATCATTTGATGTTCTCAATTTTGTGATGGGAACATCAAATCATTTGGGAATGCATCGGACGAGGGAGTGGGGAATGGTGGGGAGGACGAGGGGACGAGGGAGTGGGGAATGGTGGGGAGGACGAGGGGACGAGGGAGTGGGGAATGGTGGGGAGGACCAGGGGACGAGGGAGTGGGGAATGGTGGGGAGGACGAGGGGATGGGGAGGGGGGAAATAGTGGGGGAGGACTGGGAGACCGGAAGAGGATTGCTGTAGCCACAGCAACGTGTGGCCGGGTACAACTAATTCAATAATAAAAATGTATTTGCAGTAAAAAAAAAATTATATAATACCAACTTACACAATGTATCTGTATTATACATTGTCACAGGAAGCTGTAGGTCAAAGACGTCACTATTAAAGAAGGATAGTAGGAAAACTATCTGGTCAGGCAAAACGTTGATTGGGTGAGGAATGTAGTTGCTGGGTGCACCTGTGGTTAAACTACCCCGAGCATTTCCTCTCTCCCAAATTGTCCGGTTTTGAGCATTTTCTCCTTTAACTGTCATACGATGTTTGTGTTGGTTTTTTTCCGTAAAGTTATCACCGTGTAAACATTGGTTATCATATTGCTGCCCCTTGGTTATCATATAGCTGTTGCTGCCCCTTGGTTATCATATAGTTGTTGCTGCGCCTTGGTTATCATATAGCTGTTGCTGCTGCCCCTTGGTTATCATATAGCTGTTGCTGCTCCTTGGTTATCATATAGTTGTTGCTGCGCCTTAGTTATCATATAGTTGTTGCTGCTCCTTGGTTATCATATAGTTGTTGCTGCGCCTTGGTTATCATATAGTTGTTGCTGCGCCTTGGTTATCATATAGTTGTTGCTGCTCCTTGGTTATCATATAGTTGTTGCTGCCCCTTGGTTATCATATAGCTGTTGCTGCGCCTTGGTTATCATATAGTTGTTGCTGCCCCTTGGTTATCATATAGCTGTTGCTGCCCCTTGGTTATCATATAGCTGTTGCTGCCCCTTGGTTATCATATAGCTGTTGCTGCCCCTTGGTTATCATATAGTTGTTGCTGCCCCTTGGTTATCATATAGCTGTTGCTGCGCCTTGGTTATCATATAGTTGTTGCTGCGCCTTGGTTATCATATAGTTGTTGCTGCCCCTTGGTTATCATATAGCTGTTGCTGCCCCTTGGTTATCATATAGTTGTTGCTGCGCCTTGGTTATCATATAGCTGTTGCTGCCCCTTGGTTATCATATAGTTGTTGCTGCGCCTTGGTTATCATATAGCTGTTGCTGCCCCTTGGTTATCATATAGTTGTTGCTGCCCCTTGGTTATCATATAGTTGTTGCTGCCCCTTGGTTATCATATAGTTGTTGCTGCGCCTTGGTTATCATATAGCTGTTGCTGCCCCTTGGTTATCATATAGTTGTTGCTGCGCCTTGGTTATCATATAGTTGTTGCTGCCCCTTGGTTATCATATAGTTGTTGCTGCCCCTTGGTTATCATATAGTTGTTGCTGCCCCTTGGTTATCATATAGTTGTTGCTGCCCCTTGGTTATCATATAGTTGTTGCTGCCCCTTGGTTATCATATAGTTGTTGCTGCCCCTTGGTTATCATATAGTTGTTGCTGCCCCTTGGTTATCATATAGTTGTTGCTGCCCCTTGGTTATCATATAGTTGTTGCTGCCCCTTGGTTATCATATAGTTGTTGCTGCCCCTTGGTTATCATATAGCTGTAAACTCTTGCAGTAGTTGTGCTTACCTGTGTGTGTGTGTGTGTGTGTGTGTGTGTGTGTGTGTGTGTGTGTGTGTGTGTGTGTGTGTGTGTGTGTGTGTGTGTGTGTGTGTACTCACCTAGTTGTATTCACCTACTTGTGCTTGCGGGGATTGAGCTCTGGCTCTTTGGGCCCGCCTCTCAACTGTCAATCAACTGATTTTTTTCTCCACATTTATCGTCTACAAACATCTACATATAAGACTCAAGTCGACAGGACAGGTCATGGTAGACAGGTACATGGTAGACAGGTCATGGTAGACAGGTACAGGTCATGGTAGACAGGTACAGGTCATGGTAGACAGGTACAGGTCATGGTAGACAGGTACAGGTCATGGTAGACAGGTACAGATCATGGTAGACAGGTACAGGTCATGGTAGACAGGTACAGATCATGGTAGACAGGTCATGGTAAACAGATCATGGTAGACAGGTACAGGTCATGGTAGACAGGTACAGGTCATGGTAAACAGATCATGGTAGACAGGTACAGGTCATGGTAGACAGGTACAGGTCATGGTAGACAGGTACAGGTCATGGTAGACAGATCATGGTATACAGGTCATGGTAAACAGATCATGGTAGACAGGTACAGGTCATGGTAGACAGGTCATGGTAGACAGGTCATGGTAAACAGATCATGGTAGACAGGTCATGGTAGACAGGTCATGGTAAACAGATCATGGTAGACAGGTACAGGTCATGGTAGACAGGTCATGGTAGACAGGTACAGGTCATGGTAGACAGATCATGGTATACAGGTCATGGTAGACAGGTCATGGTAAACAGATCATGGTAGACAGGTACAGGTCATGGTAGACAGGTACAGGTCATGGTAGACAGGTACAGATCATGGTAGACAGGTCATGGTAAACAGGTACAGGTCATGGTAGACAGATCATGGTAGACAGGTACAGGTCATGGTAGACAGGTACAGGTCATGGTAGACAGGTCATGGTAGACAGGTCATGGTAGACAGGTACAGGTCATGGTAGACAGATCATGGTATACAGGTCATGGTAGACAGGTCATGGTAAACAGATCATGGTAGACAGGTACAGGTCATGGTAGACAGGTCATGGTTAACAGGTACAGGTCATGGTAGACAGATCATGGTAGACAGGTACAGGTCATGGTAGACAGGTACAGGTCATGGTAGACAGGTCATGGTAGACAGAAACTTGCAGCATTCATGATACAAAAGTAAACATTCTTCAGGCGCCTCATCCCGAGTTCAACTCAACTGATCTCATGCATCATTACAAGTTACATTTAGTGTTACAATTCTCAATTCCTACAGCGCATTAAGTAGTGAAAGTGACACTTAAAAAATAAATTGGAGTCAAGTGAATACAATAAGTAGGATAAATGCCGCCATGTCAATGTCTTCCTACTAACTGCGCATGCGCTTCTCCCGCCAGGTGTGAGCTACGCTACCCGCCTGTGGCCAGTCGGTCTCGAAGCTTCACAGCGGAAGGACGTCATCACATGTTCTCTCGCTTCGCATGAATGGGAAGCGACCTGTAGACGCCAGGATCCCATAAAACCACCTCTCAGCACAGGGAGAATACTCCAGTGAGCCACTAAAGTGTTGGAGCATGGCAGGGGAGGCGGACACGAGGCTCCAGGAGAGCACAATGGAGGTGCCAGAGGGGATGCACCCCGCCTGCAAGTCTCGCCTGATGCGGTGGCGTGTGGTGGGGGCGGTGCTGGCCTTCCTGGTGGTGCTGGGCTGGGTCTTCATCATCGTGGTGCTCATCCTGAAGGAGAAGTGGCAGCTGGTGCTGGTGGCCTGGCTCCTCCTCTACTCGGCCGCCCACTTCTGCTACTGGTACTGCAAGCGCCATAGCCTCCTCACCCTCCATAGACAGGTAAACACGCCGTTCTCACTCCTCGCTCACCCACTCTCTTACAGGCCTCAGCGATGAGTCTCAGCACAGTTGTAATGTAAGGAAGTTTGTGTAGTAAAGCTGAGACGACGAGGTGAATGTCATTCTGGGAGACCACAACGGAAATATACGAGGGCCAAGGTGTACACTCCTGGCTTCCTAGCCAAGGTGTACACAGCACCTGGCCAAGGTGTACACAGCACCTGGCCAAGGTGTACACAGCACCTGGCCAAGGTGTACACAGCACCTGGCCAAGGTGTACACAGCACCTGGCCAAGGTGTACACAGCACCTGGCCAAGGTGTACACAGCACCTGGCCAAGGAGTACACAGCACCTGGCCAAGGAGTACACAGCACCTGGCCAAGGAGTACACAGCACCTGGCCAAGGTGTACACAGCACCTGGCCAAGGAGTACACAGCACCTGGCCAAGGTGTACACAGCACCTGGCCAAGGAGTACACAGCACCTGGCCAAGGAGTACACAGCACCTGGCCAAGGAGTACACAGCACCTGGCCAAGGAGTACACAGCACCTGGCCAAGGTGTACACAGCACCTGGCCAAGGAGTACACAGCACCTGGCCAAGGAGTACACAGCACCTGGCCAAGGTGTACACAGCACCTGGCCAAGGTGTACACAGCACCTGGCCAAGGTGTACACAGCACCTGGCCAAGGAGTACACAGCACCTGGCCAAGGTGTACACAGCACCTGGCCAAGGTGTACACAGCACCTGGCCAAGGTGTACACAGCACCTGGCCAAGGAGTACACAGCACCTGGCCAAGGAGTACACAGCACCTGGCCAAGGTGTACACAGCACCTGGCCAAGGTGTACACAGCACCTGGCCAAGGAGTACACAGCACCTGGCCAAGGTGTACACAGCACCTGGCCAAGGTGTACACAGCACCTGGCCAAGGTGTACACAGCACCTGGCCAAGGTGTACACAGCACCTGGCCAAGGTGTACACAGCACCTGGCCAAGGTGTACACAGCACCTGGCCAAGGTGTACACAGCACCTGGCCAAGGTGTACACAGCACCTGGCCAAGGTGTACACAGCACCTGGCCAAGGTGTACACAGCACCTGGCCAAGGAGTACACAGCACCTGGCCAAGGAGTACACAGCACCTGGCCAAGGTGTACACAGCACCTGGCCAAGGTGTACACAGCACCTGGCCAAGGTGTACACAGCACCTGGCCAAGGTGTACACAGCACCTGGCCAAGGAGTACACAGCACCTGGCCAAGGAGTACACAGCACCTGGCCAAGGAGTACACAGCACCTGGCCAAGGTGTACACAGCACCTGGCCAAGGTGTACACAGCACCTGGCCAAGGTGTACACAGCACCTGGCCAAGGTGTACACAGCACCTGGCCAAGGTGTACACAGCACCTGGCCAAGGTGTACACAGCACCTGGCCAAGGAGTACACAGCACCTGGCCAAGGTGTACACAGCACCTGGCCAAGGTGTACACAGCACCTGGCCAAGGTGTACACAGCACCAGGTACGAGGCTACACATGTTCTCAGCACCTCACACAGTACTTGAAGCCCCGTTCACTCATAATAGCGGGCTCTCAGCCTCCCCCTAGGGAATACTCCCCAGCAGCAGCAGACAGGTCCTGCTGTAATAGGGAGGTGTACACACAGCAGCAGCAGACAGGTCCTGCTGTAATAGGGAGGTGTACACACAGCAGCAGCAGACAGGTCCTGCTGTAATAGGGAGGTGTACACACAGCAGCAGCAGACAGGTCCTGCTGTAATAGGGAGACGTACACACAGCAGCAGCAGACAGGTCCTGCTGTAATAGGGACACGTACACACAGCAGCAGCAGACAGGTCCTGTGCTAATAAGTTCAAGTACCAATTAATAGGAGTGAATCATCTGCTGTGGAGGCGAGTGGGACGTGCAGACTGTCAGGCAGGACTTGCTGGTGGCGGGGTCAGCGCCGCCCCGTGACCTCTGGCGCCGCCCCGTGACCTCTGGCGCCGCCCCGTGACCTCCGACGCCGACCCGTGACCTCCGACGCCGCCCCGTGACCTCCCTCCAGGCGTCGCGTCG
>NC_091179.1:23936111-23956111 GCF_040958095.1 Procambarus clarkii
TGGGGGGCTGCTTCAGTAGGGGAGGGGAGGGGTGGAGTGGGGGTGGGGGGCTGCTTCAGTAGGGGAGGGGTGGGGTGGAGTGGGGGTGGGGGGCTGCTTCAGTAGGGGAGGGGTGGGGTGGAGTGGGGGTGGGGGGCTGCTTCAGTAGGGGAGGGGTGGGGTGGAGTGGGGGTGGGGGGCTGCTTCAGTAGGGGAGGGGTGGGGTGGAGTGGGGGTGGGGGGCTGCTTCAGTAGGGGAGGGGTGGAGTGGGGGTGGGGGGCTGCTTCAGTAGGGGAGGGGTGGGGTGGAGTGGGGGTGGGGGTGGAGGACTTAATTCTTCACAGAAAGCTCACACATAAGAAAGAATATTGATTATTGCGACACTGAAAGTTATAACCTGATGATTGGGAGGCCGCCATCTTGGTGGGCAGCCAGGTGGTGGCAGCACCGGGTGGTGGCAGCACCGGGTGGTGGCAGCACCGGGTGGTGGCAGCACCGGGTGGTGGCAGCACCGGGTGGTGGCAGCACCGGGTGGTGGCAGCACCAGGTGGGGGCAGCACCGGGTGGTGGCAGCACCGGGTGGTGGCAGCACCAGGTGGTGGCAGCACCGGGTGGTGGCAGCACCGGGTGGTGGCAGCACCGGGTGGGGGCAGCACCGGGTGGTGGCAGCACCGGGTGGTGGCAGCACCGGGTGGTGGCAGCACCGGGTGGTGGCAGCACCGGGTGGTGGCAGCACCGGGTGGTGGCAGCACCGGGTGGTGGCAGCACCGGGTGGTGGCAGCACCGGGTGGTGGCAGCACCAGGTGGGGGCAGCACCGGGTGGGGGCAGCACCGGGTGGTGGCAGCACCAGGTGGTGGCAGCACCGGGTGGTGGCAGCACCGGGTGGTGGCAGCACCGGGTGGGGGCAGCACCGGGTGGGGGCAGCACCGGGTGGGGGCAGCACCGGGTGGTGGCAGCACCGGGTGGTGGCAGCACCGGGTGGTGGCAGCACCGGGTGGTGGCAGCACCGGGTGGTGGCAGCACCGGGTGGTGGCAGCACCGGGTGGTGGCAGCACCGGGTGGGGGCAGCAACGGGTGGGGGCAGCAACGGGTGGGGGCAGCACCGGGTGGGGGCAGCACCGGGTGGGGGCAGCACCGGGTGGGGGCAGCACCGGGTGGTGGCAGCACCGGGTGGTGGCAGCACCGGGTGGGGGCAGCACCGGGTGGTGGCAGCACCGGGTGGGGGCAGCACCACCAACACCCACACCATTACCTAAACCACAACAACAATAATACATATTACAAATTCCTTTATCCATCAGACCGCCAATTGTCTTCCGCCTCTCACTATCTCTCACCTGTTGCTCTACATTACCTCACCTGTACCTCACCTGTGCCTCACCTGGGCACCTCTACCATACCTGTGCCTCACCTGGGCACCTCTACCATACCTGTGCCTCACCTGGGCACCTCTACCATACCTGTGCCTCACCTGGGCACCTCTACCATACCTGTGCCTCACCTGGGCACCTCTACCATACCTGTGCCTCACCTGGGCACCTCTACCATACCTGTGCCTCACCTGGGCACCTCTACCATACCTGTGCCTCACCTGGGCACCTCTACCATACCTGTGTCTCACCTGGGCACCTCTACCATACCTGTGCCTCACCTGGGCACCTCTACCATACCTGTGCCTCACCTGGGCACCTCTACCATACCTGTGCCTCACCTGGGCACCTCAGCCGTCCAAGATGACCCAAGCGGTTAAGATCACTCCAAGTATCCTACCTGCCCTAGTTATCGGCCGTGACCTGGGTAGTATCCACACTCCCACCATCCCTGACACCTTTACCTCTCAGTTTCACTTTCGTCTTCCACGTGTCTCACCGTCTCTCCAGGAACACGGCCCGGGAGAGGAAAATGTTCAGGTCCGCGTTCAATCCCCGACCGTCCATAAGTGGTTGGGGTACTATTCCTTTCCCTCCGTCCTATCCCAAATCCTTATCCTGGCCCCTTCCATTTGCTATATAGTCGTAATGGCTTGGTGCTTTCCTCTTAAAATTCTATTCCCTTCGTCTCTTTAAGACATGTTAAACTCTAAACTTTATTTTAATCTATGAAACAGGTCAACATTTAGGCTTACGTAACACTTAAGTAACACTTAAGTAACACTTGATGTTTAAGAACATCAACAGTATCTGTGGGACAACTGATATATCTTTATATATAAATATATCTTTATATATAAATTACATTGTTAATCTTGTAAATATGTTAATTACATTCAATTATCTTTAGTAATGAGTCACTCCACGCAGTGCTCTTAATTATACTAATTAATCTATTTCCAATCTGATATTTCATAATTATAGATATATTATATATTAGTATAACTGTAAGTTTAACTTCTGTACTAGTAAGTTTAACTTGTGTACCAGTAAGTTTAACTTGTGTACCAGTAAACTTGTGTACCAGTAAGTTTAACTTGTGTACCAGTAAGTTTAACTTGTGTACCAGTAAGTTTAACTTGTGTACCAGTAAGTTTAACTTGTGTACCAGTAAGTTTAACTTGTGTACCAGTAAGTTTAACTTGTGTACCAGTAAGCTTAACTTGTGTACCAGTAAGTTTAACTTGTGTACCAGTAAGTTTAACTTGTGTACCAGTAAGTTTAACTTGTGTACCAGTAAGTTTAACTTGTGTACCAGTAAGTTTAACTTGTGTACCAGTAAACTTGTGTACCAGTAAGTTTAACTTGTGAACCAGTAAGTTTAACTTGTGTACCAGTAAGTTTAACTTGTGAACCAGTAAGTTTAACTTGTGTACCAGTAAACTTGTGTACCAGTAAGTTTAACTTGTGTACCAGTAAGTTTAACTTGTGTACCAGTAAGTTTAACTTGTGTACCAGTAAGTTTAACTTGTGTACCAGTAAGTTTAACTTGTGTACCAGTAAGTTTAACTTGTGTACCAGTAAACTTGTGTACCAGTAAGTTTAACTTGTGTACCAGTAAGTTTAACTTGTGTACCAGTAAGTTTAACATGTGTACCAGTAAGCTCAACTTGTGTACCAGTAAACTTGTGTACCAGTAAGTTTAACTTGTGTACCAGTAAACTTGTGTACCAGTAAGTTTAACTTGTGTACCAGTAAGTTTAACTTGTGTACCAGTAAGCTTAACTTGTGTACCAGTAAACTTAACTTGTGTACCAGTAAACTTAACTTGTGTACCAGTAAGTTTAACTTGTGTACCAGTAAGTTTAACTTGTGTACCAGTAAGTTTAACTTGTGTACCAGTAAACTTAACTTGTGTACCAGTAAGTTTAACTTGTGTACCAGTAAGTTTAACTTGTGTACCAGTAAGTTTAACTTGTGTACCAGTAAGTTTAACTTGTGTACCAGTAAGTTTAACTTGTGTACCAGTAAGTTTAACTTGTGTACCAGTAAGTTTAACTTGTGTACCAGTAAGTTTAACTTGTATACCAGTAAACTTAACTTGTGAACTAGTACCTTACCTTGAGGTTACCTTGAGGTGTTTTCGGGGCTTAGCGTCCCCGCGGCCCGGTCTCTGACCAGGCCTACTCATTGCTGGACTGGTCAACCAGGCTGTTGGACGCGGCTGCTTGCAGCCTGACGTATGAGTCACAGCCTGGTTGATCAGGTATACTTTGGAGGTGCTTATCCAGTTCTCTCTTGAACACTGTGAGGGGTCGGCCAGTTATGCCCCTTGTGTGTAGTGGAAGCGTGTTGAACAGTCTCGAGCCTCTGGTGTTGATAGTTCTCTCTTGAACACTGTGAGGGGTCGACCAGTTATGTGTAGTGGAAGCGTGTTGAACAGTCTCGGGCCTCTGGTGTTGATAGTTTTCTCTTGAACACTGTGAGGGGTCGACCAGTTATGTCCCGTATGTGTAGTGGAAGCGTGTTGAACAGTCTCGGGCCTCTGATGTTGATAGTTCTCTCTTGAACACTGTGAGGGGTCGGCCAGTTATGCCCCTTATGTGTAGTGGAAGCGTGTTGAACAGTTTCGGGCTTCTGATGTTGATGGAGTTCTCTCTCAGAGTACCTGTTGCACCTCTGCTCTTTAACGGGGGTATTTTGCACATCCTGCCATGCCTCCTGGTCTCATGTGGTGTTATTTCTGTATGCAGGTTTGGGACCAGCCCCTCTACTATTTTCCACGTGTAAATTATTATGTATCTCTCCCGCCTGCGCTCAAGAGAGTACAGATTTAGGCTCTTTAGTCGGTCCCAGTAGTTTAGATGTTTTACTGAGTGGATTCTAGCAGTAAAGGCTCTCTGCACGCTCTCTAGGTCAGCAATTTCTCCAGCTTTGAAAGGTGCTGTCATTGTGCAGCAGTACTCCACTCTAAACAGCACTAGCGTCTTGAAGAGTATCATCATCGGTATAGCATCTCTAATGTGAAAAGTTCTTGTTATCCAACCTGTCATTTTTCTTGGAGTTGTGACGGCTACTTTATCGTGTTCTTTAGAGGTAAGGTCTTCCGACATGAGTACGCCCAGGTCCTTTACATTGCCTTTTCGTTCTATGTTATGATTTGACTGAGTTTTGTATGTGGTTTCCGTTTTTATATTTTAATTTGTTCCGTAGCGCATGAGCTGGAACTTATCTTCATTAAATACCATATTATTTTCTGTAGCCCATAGAAAGACCTGATTTTCATCTGATTGAAGGTTTGCCGTGTCCTCTATGTTGTCTACTCATGAAGATCCTAGTGTCATCTGCAAAGGATGATACAGTGCTATAGATTGTGTCCTTGTCTATGTCCGATATGAGGATGTTAAAAAGTACTGGAGCAAGCACAGTACCCTGGGGGACTGTACTGGAGCAAGCACAGTACCCTGGGGGACTGAGCTCTTCACGGTTGATGGTCCGGATTTTATTTTGTTGACTATTACACATTGGGTTCTATTAGTCAGAAAATTGTAGATACATCTGCCTATTTTTCCGGTAATTCCTTTTGAACGCATTTTATGTGCAACAACACCATGGTCACATTTATCAAAAGCTTTTGCGAAATCTGTGTAAATTACGTCAGCGTTTTGTTTGTCTTCCATAGCATCTAATGCCATATCATAGTGGTCCAGCAACTGCGACAGGCAAGAGTCCTGAAAATGTTCTGAAACCATGTTGTCCAGGGTTATGGAGATGCTGTGATTCCATGTATTTTGTGATCTTACTTCTTAGCACTCTCTCAAAGATTTTTATGATGTGTGATGTTAGTGCTATACCAAAGCGTACACAACGAGACGGAGTAGTTAAGATAGTTCATTAACTATCCTCCTCTATTGGCCACGAATAGAACTAGTGGAAAAAAATGATATAGAAACCCTCTACAGTTTTTATGATTTATCAAAAATAGCGAGTTTTGTTAGTTATGAGAGACGGAGAGATATCATAAGTGTAGCTACAGAGAGTCAAATTATATCAGTGTGTGAGAGGCAGATAATTTTAGCTGTCTTAGAATGAAAGATAGATAGTTTTATCTTCCGGAGTGTGACGGTAAATAGCTTTAGCTTGCGTAAGAAACAGATGAAGTGAGCGATGGGCATCATAATATTTACTCTGGTGTTCCCGGTAATGTTGTCAAGACGGTGACACGCGGTAGTGGTGTGGAGGCCAGATAGCGTCTGAGGTGAACATTAGAGGCTAACTGGCACGGTGTAATAGTACCAGGAGAGAGAGTGTCGAGTGTCTGCTGCCTCTAGGTGCTGCCTCTAGGTGCTGCCTCTAGGTGCTGCCTCTAGGGGCTGCCTCTAGGGGCTGCCTCTGGGGGCTACCTCTAGGTGCTGCCTCTAGGTGCTGCCTCTAGGTGCTGCCTCTAGGTGCTGCCTCTGGGGGCTGCCTCTAGGTGCTGCCTCTGGGTACTGCCTCTAGGTGCTGCCTCTAGGTACTGCCTCTAGGTGCTGCCTCTAGGTGCTGCCTCTAGGTACTGCCTCTAGGTACACTCTCTAGGTGCTGCCTCTAGGTACTGCCTCTAGGTGCTGCCTCTAGGTGCTGCCTCTAGGTGCTGCCTTTAGGTACTGCCTCTAGGTGCTGCCTCTAGGGCCTGTCTCTAGGTGCTGCCTCTAGGTACTGCCTCTAGGTGCTGCCTCTAGGTGCTGCCTCTAGGTGCTGCCTCTAGGTGCTGCCTCTAGGTGCTGCCTCTAGGTGCTGCCTCTAGGTACTGCCTCTAGGTACTGCCTCTAGGTGCTGCCTCTAGGTGCTGCCTCTAGGTACTGCCTCTAGGTGCTGCCTCTAGGTGCTGCCTCTAGGTGCTGCTTCTAGGTGCTACCTCTAGGTGCTGCCTCTAGGTACTGCCTCTAGGTACTGCCTCTAGGTACTGCCTCTAGGTGCTGCCTCTAGGTGCTGCCTCTAGGTGCTGCCTCTAGGTACTGCCTCTAGGTGCTGCCTCTAGGTGCTACCTCTAGGTGCTGCCTCTAGGTACTGCCTCTAGGTACTGCCTCTAGGTGCTGCCTCTAGGTACTGCCTCTAGGTACTGCCTCTAGGTACTGCCTCTAGGTGCTGCCTCTAGGTGCTGCCTCTAGGTGCTGCCTCTAGGTGCTACCTCTAGGTGCTGCCTCTAGGTACTGCCTCTAGGTACTGCCTCTAGGTACTGCCTCTAGGTACTGCCTCTAGGTACTGCCTCTAGGTACTGCCTCTAGGTGCTGCCTCTAGGTGCTGCCTCTAGGTGCTGCCTCTAGGTACTGCCTCTAGGTACTGCCTCTGGTGTGTGTTACAAAGGAGAGGTGTGAGACTGACACAAAGTGGGAGAGAATAACTGCGGGTTGCAGGCGATGAGTCACAATAACGTGACTAAAGTATGTTGACCAGACCACACACTAGAAGGTGAAGGGACGACGACGTTTCGGTCCGTCCTGGACCATTCTCAAGTCGATTGTGAATGGTCTTGAGAATGACAATCGACTTGAGAATGGTCCAGGACGGACCGAAACGTCGTCGTCCCTTCACCTTCTAGTGTGTGGTCTGGTCAACTGCGGGTTGTTGTGCTTCGCTTGTTACCTAGGCCTCTCTCTCTCTCACTTTATCTCTCACTCTCTCTCTCTCTCTCTCTCTCTCTCTCTCTCTCTCTCTCTCTCTCTCTCTCTCTCTCTCTCTCTCTCTCTCTCTCTCTCTCTCTCTCTCACTCTCACTCCCCATCTCTCTCCCAGGGCGGCCACACTGGCCTCTGTGGCTCAACACTCTCACTGACCTCCCAACACTTGACTGTATGCCAGAAACCTCTCTAACCAATCACACACGCCACTGAAGGAACACTGTGTACGATACAAGCGAAGACTATTTACTGGCATAGATGTGTCTGTAGATTCTCCACCACCTCGGTCCTCCACACAGGGTTAGTCTAGAACACAGACCCAGGTTGGGAAGGATGCAGATATATTAGTTTTCCTTTTATGTGTACACAGCAGAAGCATGACAGGAGAGCGAGGAATGCATTGTTTTCACCGTGGTGGAGCTGGGTTAATTATTTACCTGGCGGGGGCTAGGGGTTACTAGAGCACGGTCTAACACTCTTCGGCCTCCCGTATGTCAACACGTGTTAGTTGTCCTGGAGCTCGCTAGAGGGCCGTTGGGTCGCCCTGGTGTTCACAGCCTCCTCACCACAGACTTGGACACGTTACAGGAGCTAGTTAGTGACATTAACGAGCCAGCTTACACACGAGTAACGAGCCATCTGACTTACACACGAGTAACGAGCCAGCTTACACACGAGTAACGAGCCAGCTTACACACGAGTAACGAGCCAGCTTACACACGAGTAACGAGCCAGCTGACTTACACACGAGTAACGAGCCAGCTTACACACGAGTAACGAGCCATCTGACTTACACACGAGTAACGAGCCAGCTGACTTATAGTGTGTGGTGAGAGAACTTACTGACGCAATGACCATTACCAGAGGACAGGAAGCCTGTATTTGGGCTTACCGAGGCCCAGCTAGGCCAACTACTGACCTTCCCAGCACATCCCACAACAGTTGCCAAACTCCCGGGTATACCAATGTTTACTGCCGGGTGAACAGCGGCATTAGGTGAAAGGAGACGTGACCAACCGTCAATATCCCGCCAAAACTGGTTAGTATATATTTCCTACAAGAATATCCAGCGTGGGAGTGTGTGTGGGATTGTGTAGGAGTCGCAATACGCATCATTGCGTGTTGCCTGACTCCACTAACAAGCTGTTTGGTCTGTTTTTCTCCCCCAGCGATGGAGGACCTCCAACCAGCCCCTGTCCCCCTGTCCCCTGCCCCAGGGCAAGGGGCAGGGGGGGGGGCTGAGGAGGGCCCCCTGGTTCGTACATTCCCCCCCCCCCCACTTCAAGCTGAATAAACTATTTTAATAAACAGTTGCACATCGATTGCAATCCTCGCTTGGCACTGTCATTTAGGCGGCAAAAACAATGATACCAAAACGAAAACAACAATTTAACATATTCTAGGCCTAATTTAACATATTCTAGGCCTAATTTAACATATTCTAGGCCTAATTTAACATATTCTAGGCTTGATTTAGCGTATCCTAGGCCTGATTTAGCGTATTCTAGGCCTAAATTAGCGTATCCTAGGCCGGATTTAGCGTATTCTAGGCCTGAATTAGCGTATCCTAGGCCTGAATTAGCGTATCCTAGGCCTGATTTAGCGTATCCTAGGCCTGATTTAGCGTATCCTAGGCCTGATTTAGCGTATCCTAGGCCTGATTTAGCGTATGATAGGCCTAAAGTAGTCAATATAAGGACATTAACAGGCGCCAAGAACATGTTGATTGTTTCTTTGTCAATTTCATGTGTGTTGTTGTTGTTGTTCATGTTTGTGTTTACTGTTCAAGCTGTCAACAGTACATAACCCTTGACCGTTATCTGTGTGTGGCTACATGTGTGTCCTACTGGACGCTGTACACATAAACGTTGTATAAAATATATAGAACTAAATCATATATACAAATGAACACGAGACTAGGCTAGTGAACACACACACACACACACAACATCGAACATCGGAAAGGGACTATGAGAACGATATTGCAATCAAAGCGAAAAAACAACCTAAGTTACTACACAGTCATATAAGAAGAAAAATGTCGGTGAACGACCAAGTGACAAGACTAAGGAAGACAGAGGGGGCATATACTGAAAGTGACAAGGAAATCTGCGAGGCACTGAATGCCAGTTTCCATGGAGTGTTCACTACCGAGCCTGAGCAGCTCCCATTGTTGGAAGGGGTTACCCTAGATGAAAGACTATCAGATATAGAGGTGACAGCAGAGGAGGTAATGAAACAGTTGACAACTCTAGATGCAACTAAAGCAGATGGACCAGACAAAGTATCACCGTGGATACTTAAAGAGGCAGCACAGGCCCTCAGCGTGCCTCTGGCAATGATCTTTAATGAGTCACTTATGTCAGGAGAATTGCCCAGTTGCTGGAAGAAGGCAAATGTCGTGCCGATCTTCAAGAAAGGTGATAGGGAGGAGGCACTTAACTATAGACCTGTATCACTGACAAGCATCCCCTGTAAAATACTGGAAAGAATAATTAGGCTACGACTGGTTGCACACCTGGAGAACATTAGGTTTGTGAACAAACATCAACATGGGTTCTGGACAGGGAAATCGTGCCTAACAAACCTTCTGGAATTCTATGATAAAATAACGAGGATAAGACAGGACAGAGATGGTTGGGCAGACTGCATATTTCTGGACTGCCAAAAAGCCTTTGATACAGTACCGCACATGAGACTGCTGTTCAAGCTCGAGAGGCAGGCGGGGGTGGGGAGAAAGGTCCTAGCATGGATAAGGAACTACCTAACAGGAAGGAGCCAAAGAGTTACGGTAAGGGGCGAGAAGTCGGACTGGCGAACAGTAACAAGTGGAGTACCACAAGGATCGGTGCTGGGACCAATTCTATTTCTTGTATATGTTAACGACATGTTTACAGGCGTAGAGTCCTACATGTCGATGTTTGCGGATGATGCAAAGTTGATGAGAAGAGTTGTGACAGATGAGGATTGCAGGATCCTCCAAGAGGACCTGAACAGGTTGCAGAGATGGTCAGAGAAATGGCTACTGGAATTCAACACGAGCAAATGTAAAGTTATGGAAATGGGACTAGGAGATAGGAGACCAAAGGGACAGTACACAATGAAGGGGAACAGCCTACCTGTAACGACGCGTGAAAGAGACCTGGGGGTGGACGTAACACCTAATCTATCTCCTGAGGCACATATAAATAGGATAACGACAGCAGCGTACTCTACACTGGCAAAAGTTAGAACATCATTCAGAAACCTAAGTAAGGAGGCATTTAGGGCGCTTTACACTGCCTACGTGAGGCCAGTCTTAGAGTATGCCGCCTCATCATGGAGTCCCCATCTGAAGAAGCATATAATGAAACTGGAAAAGGTTCAGAGGTTTGCAACGAGACTCGTCCCAGAGCTACGAGGGATAGGGTATGAGGAGCGCCTGAGGGAACTGTGCCTTACGACACTAGAAAGAAGAAGGGAGAGGGGGGACATGATAGGAACGTATAAGATACTCAGAGGGATTGACAGAGTGGACATAGACGAAATGTTCACACGGAATAGTAACAGAACGAGGGGACATGGATGGAAGCTTGAAACTCAGATGAGTCACATAGATGTTAGGAAGTTTTCTTTTAGCGTGAGAGTAGTGGGAAAATGGAATGCACTTCGGGAACAGGTTGTGGAAGCAAATACTATTCATAATTTTAAAACCAGGTATGATAGGGAAATGGGACAGGAGTCATTGCTGTAAACAACCGATGCTCGAAAGGTGGGATCCAAGAGTCAATGCTCGATCCTGCAGACACAACTAGGTGAGTACAACTAGGTGAGTACACACACACACACACACACGCACACGCACACACGCATACGCACACACACACACGTGTGTGTGTGTGTGCGTGTGTACTCACCTAGTTGTACTCACAACTAGGTGAGTACAACTAGGTGAGTACACACACACGCACGCACGCACGCGGCTCACCAACGTCAACACAAGAGGCCACAACACAGGACATGCTCTCCTCACCCTTAGGGTTATAAACCCTAAGGGTGAAAACCGCCTACCCGCCGGCACCTTGACATTACACGAGTTCAGAATACAGTTGAACAATTTTTTTTAATTAAACATTAAGGGGGGCCTCTGACAAGCCGCCGGCTTCTTGCCGTCGCCAGATAAATTCAGGAACTTTAAGTTAATGTTTTGAAATTGAAGTCTATAACAGGAGACACGTTACAGAGGAAGCTGCAACACTTGTAACTGAGAGGAGGAATGATAGACATTTACAAACCACAGAGTCTATCACAGATTACCATGATAACTACACCGAGAACAATGCAGAAGATGCACAGTGGGTGATAGAGCCCAGTAGGCTCAGGAACCTGTACACCAGTTGATTGACAGTTGAGAGGCGGGACCAAAGAGCCAGAGCTCAACCCCCGCAAGCACAATAAGGTGAGTACAGTGACCATAATGCAGGTGTTGACACATCAACATCTGCAAGACGTTGACACGTCAACATCTACAAGATGCTGCGAGATGTGAACCAACCACGAGGGCATTATCAGGGGAAAGCGCCAAGCCATTACGACTATATAGCACTGGGAAGAGAGTCAGGTAAGGATTTGGGATGGGACGGGGGAAAGGAATAATGCCCAACCACTTATGGACGGACGGGGATTGAACGCCGACCTGCATGAAGGGATGAAGGGAGCAGTAAAAGAACAGAAGTACACTTTACACCAGGCTTGAACACCCCACGTGCATGGGAAATAGGCTTACTGGTTCCAGAAGATGAAAGGACATGTCAACATTGTACAGAAAGGCCCGACACACCACTGGAACATTACCTTAACACAGCGCACAGTTACAAACCCGAAACACTGTGAGACTTAACAACACAGAAGTGGATCATATCCGGGGTGGATCTAACTGAAGCCATCATACGAGTCATAAATACTCATCCACCGCCTGGGACACAGCGCCTAGAGTAGGGCGGCCAGAGGCTTAGGGCCCACACAGGTACATTCCCGCCAAAAGTATAGTTGTGTTATCAGCAGTGATTGTAACAACCACGCTAGCAGCGCGACAAGCACAATACACGGGATTAGTAGCCTGTAGGAGCAAGATTGGTAGAATATTAAGATTAATCCCCTATAGTAGCAAAATTAGCCAGATTAATAGCAGTAGCAAGAGTAGTAGTAGCAGTACTAGGTTTAGTAGCCTATTAGCAGCATCAGTAGCAAGACTTACGATGCTAGCAGCGGTAGTGAACGAGAGGCAAGAGTAGTGGAAGCAGTGATAGACGCAACAGCTGTAGTGGAAGCAGTAAAGATAGCAGCAGCAGCAGCAGCAGCAGCAGGGAGATTATAGCACTCCTTACATATATAATGTATTTTTTGTTACTTACGTTTATGATAATTATAATAGAATATTTACCGGGGTATATAGGTATAATAGTAATAATAGTTATATTTATCATAACTCCACTCCCAGGGGCCGCGAGGCTTCAACTAGGGTAAAATAATGTTATAATATAGCAAAGGAAGATATCCAATAACAAAACTTTTATAATACAATAAATAGCATTGTGGAATGCAAGCACAGCCATATTCCACAATAATAATAATAATAATAATAATATCTTGAGTTAATAAATAGCAGGACGGATCAATATGTTTAGCAAGATGTGTGGAAGAATGAGGAGGAGGCGGAGAGGTACTGGAGAAAAGCATTTTTTTTTTCTACCACAGACGTGGCCAGACATTTACAATGCTAACCAGCATATATACATTTTCTTCTGTCCTCCATGGACAGGGTTAGAGATGTGTTAAACATATAGTTCAAGGGTTTATTGAACACTCAACCACAGAAGGGGATTCGGTGCTTTTAAAATGCTAAGCTAACCTACATACGTAAATACATAGATACACAGATTTACGTATGCCCTACATAAAGTGTTAGATGTGTCTTTTACATAGTGTCATTAATGTACATTCACAAAGGTGAAATGTAATTCTGATCAGCTTCCATATATACTTTATACCCATACATATACATACACACGCACATATACATACATATATACACACACATGCATTCACATACATCTGTCTCATTTACTCTGACAGGGTGAGATAGCTGATAAAGAAACTAGTGTGCAATTAAGCACTTAATCACTGAAGGTGATGAAGGTGCTTTTACAAGCTCAGGTTATATAGTTACATCATATATATACATTGTATAAATGATATATTACATGGTCAATCTTGGATACAAGTCCAATATATCATCAAGTGTTCCAGTACTCATATAGTAATTACAGAGTTCAGCATACCTTAGCCCAGGAGGGCGAAAGTCAGTCAATATGGGACATTCTACAATATAATGTTCAAGAGAGTGCATGTTTTCTCTTTCACAAAGTTGACACATTGTGTACTCGACATTTGGGTTTTGAGAAAGCTGCCAGATACGTCTATATCCCAGGCGTATTCTGGCCACTATAACATCACATTGCCGGGTTCTTGTTCTATTAGTCCCATATGTGAATGTCTCCACACGATATCTATCATAATATTTAATGCTACAACTTTCAGGTCTTTGTGAATTTGTTAGGTCGGTGAGATCTTCATTAGATATTTGTTTAAGTATTCTCTTTGTCACTGCTAATGAAACACCCAAATCAATATCTACCACTGGTTTCCTGCAGGCTGTCTTAGCAAGCATATCAACAGTGTCATGCCTTGAGATGACAACATGTGATGGTATCCATAGGAATTTAATCTCAAATCTGTTTTCTTTAGCAGCTAAAACATTCATTCGAATATCACTGACTATTTTCTGGGTGTCACTACTATGTGCATTCAGTGCCAGGAGTGCACTCTGCGAGTCACAGTATATAAGTCCACTGCCTTTGTCTTTTAAAAATTCAGTGGCAAAGTATATGCCTGCAAGTTCGGTTTGAGTTGTACTTGATCATAGATCATTGCTTCTAGATTATACCTTGACATAATCCTCAAAGTATGCTACAATGTACCTGTGGATAACCCTTAAATTTACTTTAATGTACTTACTAATCCTGACAAATTTCTAATACAATTTTTTTTATACTCTTACAATGCATTTATTTTCTTCCTTACAATGTACCTGTAAACATTGTTTGTTATAATTTTGCTAGAAATTACCTTCTTAAAATTCTGTTAGATTAAGGACCTGCCCAAAACGCTGTGTGTACTAGTGGCTTTACAAGAGTGTAAAGCTTCAATATTCTGTACTCTCATAATGCCAATGTACCTTCTGGTATAGAAATAAATAAATAAGTGAAGCAGGAATGTTATCAGTAGTGACTCTGAGAGTAATAATAAGTTATGCAAATGGTGTACACAAGTGTCTGAACAATGTTGTCTTGTGTTGCAGATCCGCCTGCGAGTGCTGGCCCACATCCGGCCCGCCGAGGCCGGAGAGAAGCTCGACGATTGTCCGCCTACTTACGACGAAGTGATGAAGACGGAGGCTCCTCCCCCGGCCTACTTCACCGTCGTCACGGAGACCGTCAAGCTCGCCACACTGACGTCGGCGATGTCCTCGGTCACTCCCCCGGTCTACGTGACCTCCGTCAGCAGCCAGCTGCAGCAGGCCGTTGGCGCAGCGGCACGGGAGTACCTACAGTGTCCCCCGGCGTACCAGAGCCCCAGGCACTTCCGGAGAATCACGCCAAGAATACTGCCCACCGTGCACGAGGCCCGGCTGCCCACTGACACTGCCGTCACTGCCACTGCCGCAGCCACGGCCGCCGTCACCGCTGCGGCAGCTCTTGCCGCAGTCTCTCACATAGGGGGTGTTGCGGATTCGGAAACGCTAGAGGACCCCATCAGAGGCCCCATCGTCAGGCACCTCCGGTCGACGACGATAGCCACAATGGAAGTCTCGTCATCTGAAGAGGTCTCCTCTGGGCCCTCGACCTCCTCTCCGTCAGTAACAAGAAACGTCAAAGATCAAATTTGTGAAATTGATCATCAAACGCCATCTTCTGTCCAAAATTGTCCCTAATTGTTTGTATAACAAATTATTAATGTTTAATATAATGTTGCGGGTGTTGACCAATGTACAAATTTGATGTAGATTGCGACTATGTACAAACATGTGCCCTATTCATTACTATGTAGTCACCAGCTCAATGGCAATCTTGTTACCATGTATTATTAAGTATATTTTTTTAAGAGAATATATGTGCCTGTGACTTCTTACTCAGTGTGAAAAGTTAAGCCAATATTCCAGTGTGATATTCGTATTGATAAGTATGTTATATGTTTTACATACTAAGCACATATTTGTTACCATAATATATATATATATATATGAAAAATTAAAAACATTGTCTTATTAACCGCAAAAATAACTCGATTATTTTAGAATAAATGGAAGGACCTTTGACAAGCCGCGGGCTTACTGTGCTCATCGAAGATACTAGAGAGATATTGACCGTCATGTAAATTCAGGGATAATTACCCAATGTAACATGTCCCATCCCTGGTGTATGACAGCATGTCCCAACCCTGGTGTATGACAGCATGTCCCAACCCTGGTGTATGACAGCATGACCCAACACTGGTGAATGACAGCATGTCCCAACCCTGGTGTATGACAGCATGACCCAACACTGGTGTATGACAGCATGTCCCAACCCTGGTGAATGACAGCATGTCCCAACCCTGGTGTATGACAGCATGTCCCAACCCTGGTGTATGACAGCATGTCCCAACCCTGGTGTATGACAACATGTCCCAACCCTGGTGTATGACAGCATGTCCCAACCCTGGTGTATGACAGCATGTCCCAACCGTGGTGTATGACAACATGTCCCAACCCTGGTGTATGACAGCATGTCCCAACCCTGGTGTATGACAGCATGTCCCAACCCTGGTGTATGACAGCATGTCCCAACCCTGGTGTATGACAGCATGTCCCAACCCTGGTGTATGACAGCATGTCCCAACCCTGGTGAATGACAGCATGACCCAACCCTGGTGTATGACAGCATGTCCCAACCCTGGTGAATGACAGCATGACCCAACCCTGGTGTATGACAGCATGTCCCAACCCTGGTGTATGACAGCATGTCCCAACACTGGTGAATGACAACATGTCCCAACAGTGGTGAATGACAACATGTCCCAACACTGGTGAATGACAGCATGTCCCAACCCTGGTGTATGACAACATGTCCCAACACTGGTGAATGACAACATGTCCCAACACTGGTGAATGACAGCATGTCCCAACCCTGGTGAATGACAACATGTCCCAACACTGGTGAATGACAGCATGTCCCAACCCTGGTGAATGACAACATGTCCCAACACTGGTGAATGACAGCATGTCCCAACCCTGGTGTATGACAACATGTCCCAACCCTGGTGTATGACAACATGTCCCAACACTGGTGAATGACAACATGTCCCAACAGTGGTGAATGACAACATGTCCCAACACTGGTGAATGACAGCATGTCCCAACCCTGGTGTATGACAACATGTCCCAACACTGGTGAATGACAACATGTCCCAACACTGGTGAATGACAGCATGTCCCAACCCTGGTGTATGACAACATGTCCCAACACTGGTGAATGACAGCATGTCCCAACCCTGGTGAATGACAGCATGTCCCAACACTGGTGAATGACCACAGGACCCAACACTGGTGAATGACCACAGGAGCCAACACTGGTGAATGACCACAGGACCCAACACTGGTGAATGACCACAGGAGCCAACACTGGTGAATGACCACAGGAGCCAACACTGGTGAATGACCACAGGACCCAACACTGGTGAATGACCACAGGACCCAGCCAGTTGTAGGTCTGCTGACCTGACAGCTCTCACATTGCAAGTTTCCCAGAATTGTTACCGTGACGACGTTTTGTGTGACAGTGTTGCTGTGCGTGATGACTGTGTAGTGTACACTACTACAGTGGGAGAGGAAAATAAAGTGGAAGAGGAAAATAAAGTGGAAGAGGAAAATGAAGAAGGCAAAATTATACCGGACAATGTCTATGTTCTGGATGGAGCAAGGAGGTGAGATCGCCAGAGCATGCAATGCTGTATGCTATATGCCAACAATGGAGGCATAGACAGCATGGCACTGCAGTGTCTTGTTAAGCATAATATGGGTTATTATTGCAATAACGTTATTTAAGTTATTGCACGTCATCTTCTGTTTGCCAGGGACAGTTAGCTACGCCTTCTCTGGGATGCCAAGGTCTGGTATATGTAGACGGCACCTTTAGAGTGGTCGGGAGACCGTTCACGCAGCTACATATCCACGCGTTCCTCCGCTCAGGGGATCATGTGAAACAAGTACCATTAATGTTTGCCTGTTTGCGGTAAGTAAGTAATTATCAAAAGAAGGCACCAAACCGGGAAGGCTATATAGCACCATCAAATGTGCGGAATAATCAGAGGGCGCTAAATATCACCAAGGATGCCAATACGAGAACAGAAACGAATAAGGCGAACGATATCAAAAGTATCCGAGTCACCAAGAATTCTATTGAGGGACAGGTGACCGCGAGGGGCGGTCGGAAAGCAAGACACACGCTCGTCCTGGAAGTAAGGACATTCAAGAAGGACATGCACGACCATAAGAGGGACAATGCAACTAGGACAATAAGGAGCAGGGCGGCGCTCCATCAAGTGACCATGGGTTAAGCGAGTATGGCCAATACGCAACCTCGCCAGAGCTGTTTCCCATCGCCGGTTACGGTGGCAGGAGGACGGCCACGAGAAAACACAACATTTAAGAGTACGTAGATTGTTACCAGTAACAGACGACCAAGAAGCCTGCCAACGGGCAAGGATGGAGGAATGGATAACCGGGTAAAAGTCGGAATATGGAATACCTTTACGAGAGATGAGACAAGAGCGGACTGCTTCCCTGGCGGCAGCACCCACGCTCATTTAAAGAGACACCAATATGGCTGGGAACCCAACAAAACTCAACCGACTTAAATTTACTGTGAACAAGAAACAGCCAATGCTGGATCTCGACAACTACTGGATGAACCGGATTAAAGAACCCGAGAACCATGAGGGCACTACGAGAGTCAACAACAAAGACAAAGGAAGGCTGACAACGAGAAAGCAGGAGACGAAGAGCATAGAGAATAGCATAAAGCTCCGCTATAAAGACGCTAGTCTCCGGAGGTAAGCGACACATAAGTGCGATCAGGAAAAACAACAGAGTAGCCAACACCGTCCGCAGACTTAGACCCATCGGTGAAGACAGAAACGGAGCGGGAATGAGAAGAAAAGTGCTCAAGGAAAAGACGTTTTAGAACCGTAGGAGGGGTAAAAGCTTTAGTGATGCGGGTCAAGGATGTACAAAACTGCGGACGGGGGACTCTCCACGAGGGCAAAGAAGGAACAACACGAGGAGAAATATGAGAAATACAAACGGAAAGAGAATCCTGTAAGCGAGATAACCGGACAGAAAGAGGGAGGTGGTGAAGAGGAACAGGAACCGCAGGAGGGGTAAAAGTTAAAGCACGACAGAGGCGAGAGGAAAGATGTTGTAAGGATCGTGCAAGATAGCGAAGACAGTAGCGATCACGGCAGTCCTGGAGAGACAGGAAGCCAGTGTCAACATACAAGCTGAGGACGGGAGTCGAACGAAAGGCACCAGAACTGAGGTGCAACCCAGTATGGTGCAAAGCATCAAGACGGCGAAGAGTAGAAGGAGAAGCAGACGAGTAAGCAGGGCAACCATAATCGAGCTTAGACAGGACGAGAGAGGAATGTAAAGCAAGGAGAGTGCGCCTATATCTGCCCCCCAAGAAGTATGGGACAATACCCGAAGAAGGGTAAGGGCCTTAGAGCACTCAACACGGAGGTAAGAGATATGGGGAGACCAAGACAAACGAGTGTCAAGGAATAACCCCAAAAGCTTCGCGGAATCTTTGTACTCAAGGGGATGACCATAAAGTGACAAAGGGACGAAGAACAACCCGTTTCCGAGAAAACTCATGGTACAAGTCCTAGTAGAAAAGAACTTGAAGCCATGATCGGTGGCCCAAGACGACACGGCATCAATCGCAAGTTGAAGCCGGCGCTGAAGGAGAGGCGAATCATCACCCTGACAGCAAAGGGTAAGATCATCGACATAGAGAGCGGAGAAGACACCTGAAGGAAGAGAGGAAAGAAGACCTTTGAGGGCAACCAGAAAAAGCCAGAGAGAGCGGTACCAAGGCGCACCCGAAAGGAACGACGAGAGAGGAAGCTGCGGAGAAAGAGAGGGAGATGACCACGAAGGCCAAAGGAATGAAGTTGAGATAGAATATGATATCGCCAAGTGGTGTCGTAAGCCTTTTCCAGGTCAAAAAGGACGGCAACAACGGAGGTCTTCGCAGCAAAAGCAGTACGAATATAGACCTCCAAGTTCACCAGGACATCTGTCGTGCTGCGGCACTTGCGGAAACCAAATTGAGAAGGGGAGAGGAGGTGATGGTGTTCCAGGAACCACATCAGACGAACGTTAACCATACGTTCAAAGAGTTTGCAGACACAACTTGTGAGGGCCACAGGGCGAAAGTCCTTAGGGGAAGTACCCAGAGACCCCGGTTTGCGAACAGGGAGGACAACGGCATCGAGCCAGTCCTCAGGGACTGACGACGACTCCCAGATCCTATTATACAGACTCAGTAAATACTGAGACGTGCACGGAGGGAGATAGCGAAGCATCTCATAATGAATACCATCGGAGCCCGCCGCCATAGAACCGCAGAGGGCCAGGGCAGAACGAAGTTCAGAGAGAGAGAAGGGATCGTTATAGGGAAGTCGAAGACGAGTGCAGAAATCTAAAGGGCGAGACTCAAGGACAGGTTTACGAAGAAAGAAAGATTGGGGAAGATGAAGACCAGAGCTAACAGAAGAAAAGTGGGAACCCACTGTTTGCGGTAGTGTAACCATACAACTTCCAAGGTCACGGAAATTATCGTTTTCTGTTTA
>NC_091179.1:23958611-23963611 GCF_040958095.1 Procambarus clarkii
CCATGAGCCCACAGCTACCCACAGCTGCTCTATGAGCCCACAGCTACCCACAGCTGCTCCTTGAGCCCACAGCTGCTCCATGAGCCCACAGCTGCTCCATGAGCCCACAGCTGCTCCTTGAGCCCACAGCTGCTCCATGAGCCCACAACTGCTCCTTGAGCCCACAGCTGCTACATGAGCCCACAGCTGCTCCTTGAGCCCACAGCTACCCACAGCTGCTCCATGAGCCCACAGCTGCTCCATGAGCCCACAGCTGCTCCATGAGCCCACAGCTACCCACAGCTGCTCCATGAGCCCACAGCTGCTTCATGAGCCCACAGCTGCTCCATGAGCCCACAGCTGCTCCATGAGACCACAGCTGCTCCATGAGCCCACAGCTGCTCCATAAGCCCACAGCTACCCACAAATGATGTAGCACCCCCAGAAGGCAGCCAAGTACACAGTGACCCAAATGTGATTGAAACAAACGACGAGACCAACCCATAATATCCTATTTTGACCTCACTAGTGTTGTTCCCTGAAGGAAGTGTGTTCCTGACGTTCATTGCTGTCACCTCGACGAGTCTTCCCCATTTTCCCCAATTCAATAATACCCATGATATAAATTCATTAGCTAACCTCTTCCTCTCCAAAACTCTAAGCCTCTACAACCTTCATTGCCCCCTTCTTACCAAGCAAGTAACTGACAAAAGATTAAACAATCCATGGCTCACAAGTGACATTCTTAACTCAATCAACAAGAAACATGAATATGAAAAGAAACTTAGGATTGGCCTAGTTTCAAAGGAAGTAGCTAAAAGGTACTCATCAATGCTTACCAGTATCATAAGAAAGGCAAAACTTGCATATTATGTGAATAGATTCAATGAAGCAAAAGGCAACATGAAAAGCACTTGGAAAACAATCTCTAGTATCCTAGGAACTAAACAACACTCACATAACCAAATAAAACTCTATAAGGATGGGTATACACCGTCAACTGATTTAGAAATGGCAGATGAATTTAATAGCTTCTTTTCATCGGTTGATGCTAACCTTGCCAGAAAAATCCCACAGACTCAGACACATGTTACCACATATCTCTCAGGCAGCTATCCAAACTCTCTTCTGTCACCAGTCAGCCCGGCAGATGTTGTGTCCATCATACACTCTCTAAAAACCAAGGCAGGGAACACCAGTGAAATTCCGTCCATTGTATACAAGAGCGACTCCCATGCCCTTGCCCCACCCATAGCTCTACTGTTCAACAAATCTATAGAGTGTCATACCTTCCCTGATATCCTTAAAAAAAGCAAGAGTAACGCCAGTCCATAAAGGAGGCAATCCGGCGGACATAAATAATTATGTCCGCCGATAATATAATAGATAGTATAATATTATGTTTATGTAATAAACAATTATAGACCAATATCAAATCTACAAATTCTATCAAAAATATTTGAAAAAATTATCTACAAACAGCTCTATTCCTACCTCGTAAAATTCGACATACTCAGCCCCGGCCAGTTTGGCTTCCGGTTCCAAAAGAGCACCAACGATGCAATCATTAGTCTCCTTGACGTTATCTACTCAGCTCTTGACAAAAATGAGTTTCCGATTGGACTCTTCATTGACCTAAGAAAAGCCTTTGATACTGTTAATCACAACTACCTTTTACTTAAACTCCAGCATTATGGAATCCGAGGCCTTGCCCTTGACTATATCCGATCCTATCTTAGTGACAGACACCAATGTGTAGCCATCAATGATACAGCCTCTTCCACTCTACCAATAACCGTTGGAGTGCCACAGGGCAGCATCTTAGGACCTCTTCTATTTCTTATATATATAAATGATCTGCCTAATGTCTCTAATATTCTTAAACCTATATTGTTTGCTGATGATACTACCCTCATCTATTCAGACCCCAACCCACATACACTAAATAATGTTGTGAATAATGAATTAAAAAAGTCCACTTATGGATGTCAACTAACAAATTAACACTAAACATAGGAAAGACCTACTACATCTTATTTGGAAGAAAATCATCGTATGCAGCTACAGATAGACAACATTAACATCAGTAATAAAAATGATGGAAAGTTTCTTGGCCTATTCCTAGACAAGAGACTCAACTTCAGCACCCACATTCAACACATAACTAAGAAAGTCTCTAAAACAGTTGGTATACTCTCTAAAATAAGATATTATGTTCCTAACTCTGCTCTCCTCTCACTATATTATGCACTAATCTACCCCTATCTTAATTATGGTATCTGTGCATGGGGGTCTACCACTGCAAACCACCTTGAGCCCATCATCACCCAGCAAAAATCTGCTATCAAAATAATAACAAACTCTGCTTTCAGACAACACTCAGCTCCCTTGTTTAAATCCCTAAACTTGCTAAATATTAACTCCCTCCACACATTCTCTTGTGTCAACTACATTTACAAAACCCTGTTCTTAAATGCAAACCATGCTCAGAAACTCAGATGTAATAGGACCCATTATCACCACACCAGAAATAAATATCTCTTTGATATCCCTAGGGTAGAATTTAATCTGTGTAAACACTCTATGCAAATTAAGGGACCTAGTCTATGGAACTCACTCCCTAGTGAATTGAAAAGCTGTCAAACTTTTGCCTCATTTAAAAACAAACCAAAAAGTACTTAATTTCATCTTCGTAGTTTCCTACACTGAGCTTTAAATTTGTTCTGTATCTAGTGTTACCCAATCTCCCAACCTTTATGATTCAGATTCAGATGTTTATTCAGGTAAGGTATATACATACAAGTGATGTTACATTAATGGATTGATATATAGATAGAGCTAGTACATACAATGCCTAAAGCCATTGTATGTACTGAATCCAAACAACTTTATCATTGTGTTCATTGCTGTCTTCTTTTATGTGCCAGCCATAAGCTGTATTGTGCCTGCTAAGTTTTGTTAAACTACCATTCAAGCTGTCATTGCCATCATTCTGAGCTACCTATGTGCTTTAATATACCTACAATTTTTCTCTCATCTTTTATTTTTTTCTTGCTTTGTAACTGTTATCATTTTTATAAATTTTGCAAGTATTTACCTACTTATAAGTTTCTTAGATTAAGGACCTGCCCAATTCAATTTCTTTCTTTATTATTCACCCCATACCCATCCCGTGGGCGGTGGTGTAAAGGATTACAGAGGCACATAATCGGTTCAGGAACTGAACCCTCTAGTTCGTTTAGCTAAGCAAATAACAATCTTTCGACGCTAGTTACAAAATTATTAATGTTATATATACATGTACACATACTCATGCATACATGTACATATACATATATACATACACATACATATTTAATCTCCCACTCAAATACACTCATCAATAATCTTTTGTGTCACAAGTGATCAACAAGAGGCTCACAACAGTCACTATACAAGGCACTTTACATCTATAGTGAGTCACACAGTTACTAGTCTTGCTTCACACCCACCCAACTGGGCGGCAGCTTTACAGTCATGTGCATGCATTACCTACAGTAAGCAAATTTTGGATACTTCGCTAAGATTTCGGGCAGCACATCATTATAAATGAAGTACTTACACATTTCTTGGACACTATTGATGGTGTTATCTCTAAATTCCGCAATTTTTTCACATTCCATTATATAATGACGCAAAGTATGCGAATAGTTCTGCTGACAGAGTTTACATTTAGTCAAATCTACATCAGCAGATGTTACAAACTGCCAGAGGTACTTGTAGCCGAGCCTAAGCCTAGCAGTGGTAACATCTAGAAGTTTGCTAACATTATTGGATGACCCATAGACGTGCGGTTCTTCATGCATAATAGAATGATGATAGATGGAGTAACTGGTGTGAATTTCACTTTACCTCAAGTCTCCGAAATTTAGTTGATGTTCCTGGGATATTGCTGACCTCAGGCTGCTCAAAGGCAGTCCAAGTTGGTAATCAATTCCCTCTTTACGAGCAAAAGTCTTGGCTAGCTCATCAGTTCTCTCATGCATTCGGAGACCAATATGATAAGGAATCCACAGGAGACAGACTCTGACTCCATCATTCATTATTTCACTATATCTGTGTCTAGCTTCAGAGATAAGCACGTCACAGTTATGCCTTAGGGAGCTGATGGCAGTCAAGGATGACAAGGAGTCACTTACAATTAGCGTGTAACTTTGGATTCATATACGCGCTCGAGTGCAAGGATTATGGCAACCAATTCTGTTTGAAGTTAGTTTAGTTCATTTATTATGCACCCCATACCCATCTTGTGGGCGGTAGTGGAAAGGGTTACAGAGGCACATAATGGGCTCAGGGACTGAACCCCACAATTCATTTAGCTAAGCAAGTTACAATCTTGATGAGCTAGTTACAAAATTCAATATAAGTCATCACATCAACAATGGGTTCGAGATCGACCTCAAGTACAGGTTCTAAATTAAGCAACTGACATATGTGGAGAGCTAGTGTCACAATTGCAGTCTCCGTGGTGTAGTGGTAAGACACTCGCCTGGCGTTCCGCGAGCGCTATGTCATGGGTTCGTATCCTGGCCGGGGAGGATTTACTGGGCGCAATTCCTTAACTGTAGCCTCTGTTTAACGCAACAGTAAAATGTGTACTTGGATGAAAAAACGATTCTTCGCGGCAGGGGATCGTATTCCAGGGACCATAGGATTAAGGACTTGCCCGAAACGCTACGCGTACTAGTGGCTGTACAAGAATGTAACAACTCTTGTATATCTCAAAAAAAAAAAAAAAAAAAAAAAAAAAAAAAAAAAAAAAAAAAAAATTGATATGTTTGTCCTGCACAACGCCCCCCCATCCAGTGGGCAGCGGTGGATAGGTTACAATCACTTAGTTACTACCTACAATTAGCAAACTGGGGATATTTGGCTAAAATTTCTGGTAGCAGATCATTTTGAATGAAATATTGACACATCGCTGGAGTGGAGGCCCAGTTACTTAGACGCGCTCCACCCGAAACGCTGCGCGTACTAGTGGC